>NC_141818.1:26501985-26801985 GCF_982586985.1 Callionymus lyra
TTTTAAGTTTTGTGGGAAGAAATTTATAGATAAGCTTTCTTGAATTTCTATTGGTTAAAAAAGAGTTTTTTTTCTTGTAAGTTTTATGCTGCGAGTTTATTTTTAAAAGAGGGAAAAAACGGCTTACTTGGTCTTAATCGAGTTATTTATAAAAGTAGTTTTACGGTCAACTGCCGTGGACTTCTATTGGTTGAAAAAAGCGTTTTTTGCTTGTGAATTTTATATTTTAAGTTTTTTAATAGATTTTTGGTCATTATAATATAAGTATTCAAGCGTGTTTTTTGTTTTAAAAAGCATTTTCTTGCGAGGATTGATGCCACAAGTTTTTTGACAAGGGTTGAAATACTTTTGTTGTTTCTTATGTTACGTTGGTTGCATAGTGAGTACCTATATTGTGATAAAAAAAATAACGACTTTCTTGACTAAATGCGAAGTTAATGCTAATACGTGTTTTTTCAAGTTTTGTGGAAAGAAATTCTTCAGTTTCTATTGGTTTAAAAAAGAGTTTTTTCTTGTAAGTTCTATGAGTTTTTTTTTTTAAAAATAAGGGTAAAAATAACTTTGTTTGATTGTCATGTCATAATAAAGTTTGGGATTATAATATAGGTATTCAAGCGTGACAGTTCTCATATAGAGAGGGAGACGAACAATTGGTGTAAAAATAAATAAAATAAAAATTAATTAAAAATAAGGAAAAAATAAATAAATAAAAAGAAGAAATGGAGTTATCTGAACTGCGGTTAAAATGGCAGTCTCGTGGAATAGGATCATGTGGTGCTGTATTGTTTCGCTCTGTAAGTTCTTATGTGGAAAATTGCTCCGTTGGATCGGAAAAATGTTGTGAAAAACTGGTATAAATGGGCTAAAGAGCAAAGGAAGGTTGGAAATCTGCCTGATTGGGGCATGCCTATGCCTGAAGAAGATATTCTTGGTGAAAATGTGAAAAGTATTAATCTTGAACTTGAAGTCATTAGGAGGAGAAAAACAAGCATGTTGTTTAGTGAAAAATACAGACTGGCTTTGTTAGAAAAAACTAAAACTGATAGAGACAGATTTTTTGTGATTATGGAAATGGTAAAAATGATAAAGTTAAATACTGAAGTGATGGCACCAGTGAAAGCTGTTAAAAAGGAAGTTGTTGATGAAAATAATGTAACTGAAAAAACTGATTCACCACCACCTTACCTAGAAGGTGGAAACCAAAATGTAAACTCACAAATGTTGTCTGATAGATTGCAAAAAATGGTAATGAAAGAAAAAGTGAACACCCAGGCTCCAGTGTTCAATGTTACAGGAGGGCAGCTAATGATGGTTCAAGATGGTAATGAAATAGATAAAACAAAAATGATAAATGTAAAAGAGATTATGGATAATGTAGCAATAATAACACACAGGCAAGAAAATCTCACAAGAGATCTGTTAGACACAGCAGAAAAAACACTTAGCAGATCAGTTGAAATGGCAATTAGACAAGGACAAAATAAAGAAGATGAAGATGTGAGTGCAGCCCTGACAAGTGCACTAGAAACCATAGAAAATATGCGTAAAAAAGCAAAGGACAAAGCAGATAAATTGAAAAAGAAAAAGTACAGCGAGGAAGAAAGCAGCAGTGAGGATGAAAAACTAGACAAATATTGTAAGTATAAACTTGACCCAGGCACGCCATTGAAACCTTCTAAATATACAGTAAAAACTAGAAAAGGTGAGAAAGGGACACTAAAAGAAAGATCAGATGGATTAGGAACAAGCCTTTCTGGACAATTTCCTTTAGTGGTGAAAAGTGGAAGAAGGAGGGATTATACTGATTATGTCTCAGCAAGTATGATGGATGTACAATGTCTGAAAGAAAAACTTCCTCCGTTGGAAAGAGGAGCAGGTCCGTGGATTAATGTTTTTTGCAACAATATGACAGGAATTGTATTGGCTATTGGAGATTGGAGACAAATTGTTACAGCATGTGTGGGTGCTGATAAAGTGTCAAAAATAGAAGAAGAAGCAGGAACAGAATGCGAGCCTCATCAAACACCATTCTCTCATCATTCAAGACATATATGGCTGGCCATGAGGGAGGCGTTCCCTACAAAGGTGGATGTGAATGAACCACTTTCTTCATTTTTGTACATACAAAAATGAAGAAAGTGGTAGTGAATATGTAACACGTTATAGGACTAAGTGGGAGGAACCACTGGGTGGTCCACTAACTGACAGTCACCTTGCACTCTTCAGGGGGGCAATTGTAAAGGGATGCCCAACTTCTGTAAGAAACCGTTTAGAGGCTGTAGTAGGATTGGATAAAAAATCTATAATAGAATGGGAAGAATATTTAAGCCATTATGTTAAGATGTTTAACGAAGAATTGAAAGAACAAGAAGAATGTGACAAAAATGACATGAGACTATTGAATAAAACAAAACTCTCTGAGCTTCGTCAACAGGTCAAGGAAAGACAGAAAGAAAAACAAATGGTACAACGGCCACCAATTACTGCAGCCCCACAGTATTTCACACCACACGACGACTGTTGTTATTCACGTGGGCAACCAGATCACTGGAGTAATGAATGTCCTTTCTATCTTCAGCATTATTTAACAGCCTAAAATACAATAATGCATAAATCTGCTTTCACCCCCCTACCTGATATGAATCCTCAGCCCTCATCAAACTAATGGTAGCATAAAAGAATAGCTAAAAATGATACAGTAGCAACAAGACAAAATAATTCCATTTTTTAAGGCTATTTCTAACTGAATGTGAAGTTGTGTAATTACAGGAAAGGAGATGTTTTAAATCAGCTACACAGAGGCTGGAGCGAGTTGTGTTGTGAGGACAGTTAAAACAAAGGACACAGACCCCTGCAGACATTCCACAGGTTGTAAACAATGCGACATGAGCCGTGTTGCAGTGGGGAAGATGATGTCAGGCTCATGGAGAAAGTGACTCCTGTGTCCAGTTGTAAAGATGTAGGTAAGGAGAAGAATTTTGAGTAGTAATGAAGGTGTGAATCAGGTTGTAGAAGTGGAGGTGTGAATCAGTTGCTGAAATGGTCATTTAAGAAAGTCTCTGGGTAATTAATGATAAAAACAATTGGTCAAAAGGAAAGATGTTTTTTGGGGCAAGACGATGATGCACAAAGGACTCTAGTTGGCTTTGAAAAAACAGTGCATTACAAAGCTCATGAGATATGTTTTTATCAGGAATTTGTTAATTACTGAAGTTGAATTTATCAATGAAAGTGAAAATGGTTACTCTTGCATCCTTACTGTACAATGCTTTTCAATCTCATTTAGAAGAGATGGTTCTGACAGGGAAGTCTTAGCAACATAAATAAATAGTGGTGACATTCATTTGAATATTGACTTAAAAGGTTTCATATAAAATAGATGTAGGTTTTAATTCAATGGTAAAGGAATGATTTCCAAAGTTCAGCACAGGTGAGGTCAGACAACATAACACCCCAGTTTCAATCTTGCAGAAAGAAAAGTTGTATGTTTTTCTTGTATTTAACGGATATGTCTAGTTCTCCTTTTACAGTTGAAGGAGACAAAGGAAGCCTCAAAAATGACCTAACAAAGGTCATGAAGGATCCAGGTTTAAATTAGCATTCAGGTGGAGATACCTGGAATGTGACACAGCAGGGGGTGGCACCAACACCAGTGCAGAACAATCACACCACCATTTGAAGAAAACCTTGTAAAATAACATCTTAAGACTCTCACAGGTTCCACAAGAAGGACTACAGCAGAGACGGCGTAGTTAAACAGGGGGAGTTGGATCAAGGTGATCTTTGAGATGATCAGACAACAGTAGCCCAAACGACAGGTAACATAAAAATATGTTACGTGTCCTCGAGGGGAAATTGATGTATAAATGGAATGAATGGAATGAGCAATGAATGAACAGTGAACAGTATTGATGAAACTGATGTTCCTAATTTGGGGATTCCTGGTTTTATGTCCTAAATGGGGGACGCCCCGGGTAAATCAAAGTGAAAAAGAAAAGAAAAATGAAAAAATAAGCAAACGAAAACTAAGAATGAACCTAAAAACTTAAACTACACTAACAATAAAAATTAGCTCATTTAGATTAAAACTAAAACTGATCTAGATTTAAAATAAACTAAAGAAGAAATAATATATATATTAAAAGTAGAAATAAAAAATATATATAAAAAATGTAAAGAACCAATATGGAAATAATAAAAATACAAAATAAACACGAACAACAAAACAAATGGGGTAAAAGAACATGTATTGTGGTCGACTCATACTGCCAGATAACAGGCAGAGGGCAGCGGACGTATTACTCTCTCCAACCAGGGTCAAAATCAGTGGACGCAGGATTTTCTGACCTGGATGAGTAAACGCACTCAGAAGCATCAACCACATTCCCCATCAGAAGAAACAAGCGGATAAGTACATGGGGAAATTACCCAATTCTATTACATTAATAAAAAACTTTTTTTGGTCAGAGCTACTCCTGAATGAAGGTTGTTTGTGTGTAGGTTCAAGAAGATGGACTCGGAGAAGATTGAAGAAGACTGATTTCTGGGATCGTTTTTTTCCTCTACACGCCTGGAATCGGATCATGGACGAAGAAGACCAGCTAGACTACGAGGAAGAACAGTCGGACTGACTGGTGAAGAACAATCATACCAACAACCAAAGAGGAACAATCGGACCAACAGCAAATTATGATGATGACAACGATAATGCTGATGGACTGGACTAATGAGAAACATGAAAGAATGATGAAAGACCACTTCTAAATAAGGCCAAACCTTGTGTCACCGTTTTAAAATGTTTTAACATAACAGACAGATGATTATATTTTCGGTTATACATATAGCGTGTGCTAGTACATGATAATAATATGTTATTGGGAAAATGATAATATTAGATAATATAATAATAAAGTAATGATAAAATATTGCTGCGGAACAACCATTTACTTAGAAAATTGGACCTTTTTGTTTATGACGTGACCTGTAAAGGCCACGTCAACAGGGGGAGTTGTTAGATTGGAAATTATTCTACACTATACGTATACGCCATAAGTTAAATTAATGCTAAAAAGATTATCAAAATATAGAGTATAAAATACTAGCCTCATCTAAGAGCTTAAACGTTTAAATACACATTCACAACCAACATTTCACTTTCATACTGATATACACTGTGTCAAGGGTAGCTTGAAACAGACTAGAGATTATTCAGCGATTTAATGAAGGACTGTCTGTCTGCTCTGTTCACACCTGTGGACGTGAAACAAAAGGGCAACACGGAACACACCCAAAAGAGGGGGGCTGGAAGACAAAGGAACTTGCCCACACAACAGGCAAGGAAGGAAGTTACTCTCCAGGTGACTCGAAACAGGAGTTAACATAAAAGAACCACTGCCCCGGAATAGGCGACCCCCTGGACAGGAAACTTTCCCTTAAATGTAGAGACAACCCATAACCCAAGACCGTCTTTCCCGGAGCTATTGACCTGTACAGCTGCCGGCAAAGAGCGAGTCCGATCGATCGTAAAAGTTTCTATGTTTGTTTGTTTTGAAGCGGTGAATAAACGACCGTACACTCTGAATTTATCCTTTTTTCTCCATAAAGCAAAGTATTAAGACCCGGAGGTGACGTTGTGTTGGAGCGACGGAAACGGACTCCGGTTTTATCCGTTTTAGGTTCAAGACTAGGTATGGGAACAAAAGCTACCTTATCTTGTTTGCCTATGCAATGAGTTCTTTCTGCCAATGAGACATTTAAATTTGAGGTTTATACACATACCTGAGGTATTTAACAGCTATCTTATGAACAGCATCAAACACAGATCATTCTCTTCTCTTAAAATTAGTTGGGACCTCCAAATCTTTTCACCTGGACATTTTAGTGCTCCCTAATTGGTTTTCTGACCCAAGTCCTCTGTCCCATATTGTCCAGTTTCACCCAGTCAGCGTGGGTTAAACTCCCCGTCAACTAGGTACTGGAAACCCTGACCACATTGACGGATGTCAAGTTACCATGCAGAGTATCACAAAAGACAATTAAATAGTCACAAAAAAATAAAATGTAATACACAAAACATCCACATGTCTGATAAATGACAGCTGTGAAGGATTAAACAGAGATACAAAGTTCTTGAGTCACCTTCTCTAGATTAGACACAAGGTGGTTTGGGTGCACATGGGGATCCTACTGTCCCGCTGGGTCTATAATGGCCATTCTATCTCGTCCTTACTGACCGCCAGAGGTGGTGCTTCAAGCACTGAATGTGTCCATCTCGCGCATGCGCTGTTCGAGTGTTAATACCAACAAAATCACCTGTGACCCCTGATGACCCCAGATAGGGTATATCTTCCGGTGACATCAGAGGATCTGTTCCTTTTCATCTTCTCGCTGCGCGGGTAGACCGCATGTCACCGAGCTAGATCTAAGGACTAGTTCTTTTGTGCGTTGCTGGTAGTCTCGTGACTTCTGTCGGGGCTGCGAACCGTTCGCCCTCCAGAGGCTGCAACGAACTTTGACGCTGAGAAGTTGTAGCGGCTTGCCGTGGACACTTCAGCCTCGGATCATCATCGTTTGGCCAAGTGCCAACTTTTCTTATTACATTTTGTTGTGCAACCTGTCGTACTCGCTTTTGGTTATAATTATTTGCTGGTGACGGCAGTGTGTTCGCTCCCTCTCCCGACATTGTACTCTAAATATTTATATATCTATCATTGAATATCAGTACAACCTGTTGTACTCGCTTGGTTGTATTTTAATTTTTTGTTGGTGACGGCAGTGTGTTCGCTCCCTCTCCCGACATTGTACTCTAAATATTTATATAACTATCATTGAATATCAGTACAACCTGTTGTACTCGCTTGGTCGTATTTTGATTTCCGGTTGGCGAAAAAGTTGAACCTCATGCCTGGTATCCGACAAAGATGACGACTAAACAAAACAACTCAATTGGTGTTCGAGAAACCAGACTCAACGTGCCCACGATAAAACCCATACCTGATCAATTGGAGGACTCTGACAATGCCTCAACCAAAAATGATGATGATTAGTCAATAATCCTGAACTGTGAAACAACACTTTTATCATTTTGTTGAACATGAATATTTGAAGTCTACTTACCGTTTATAATAACTGAACATTTAATTTTTCTCATCATGAACTGAATCTTTTAATGTTTGTCTGCTTTAATCGATCAATATTTACGCTTATGCTTTGTTTCGTTTTACATTTCATGTTGTTTTTATGTGTTTCACTGCTATCATTCAAGTGTTCTGATTTAATTTTGACAATACATTTTACTATAATTTATTCGGTTTTTCGTCTATGGTTATAACATAGATGGTTCATATTTGGGAAATCTTCACAATGAATTAAGGGCTAAACTTTTTCAAAATATATTTTTGTCTTTGGTGCTTCCGGGAGCGACCTACTGAACTTTCCTGCGACGGTTACTAACACTTGGGCACATAGACTAATAAAAGAGGTTTGACAGTGTTGCGGTGTAAACCACCGGGGAGGGGATATGTGGAGGATTACAGCTGATTTAAGAGACAGAAAATAAGATCTAAAATACAGTAAAAACCTCAAGTTCATAGTTGAACTTGTTCTGATCAGAACACCATTGTGCTGAGGTTCCCTGAGCATGTAAAGAGATGTTTATGTCAGATGAGCTGGGTCAGGCTGAAATGGAATTAGAAAGAGGTGTTCTTGCTGTAATGAACTTATCTTCATTGGAAACCCGCTGTGAAAGCTCAACCACTCCTCAGGATCTGTGTCAACATTCTTCTGATGATAAGAAAACCCCACACCAGGTGGAATTGGCATTTCACAAACTTCGAGTGAGTAATCACAGCAGAGGAGGGATATTTCAGGGTAATAAAGTCCATTAGCCTGACTTCCCGAAGCAAGGAGGATTAGAAGTTTGACGAACGGTCAAGCTAAACCCTCAATGACCGAAGAGTTCAACACTTTATGTGAGATTCCGACCAACCAAGATCAGATAAGAACTTTTATGGCTTCCTGCAGACACAGAGTTGGTGAAGATGCGAATCAACATTGAAAGTGCTAACAGATCTGACAGTCTTCACAGGCAGAATGAGTGTGTGTGTGTCTTGGATAATATTCATCGAAATGTGTATGACCTGCTTAAAGAAATATACTTGTAAGTGAATGGAGCTACGTGCAAGGTGTTTGAAGTTATTAAAATGAAGAAAGAAATTACATATGAAATATAAGAAGTGAATTAATCATTATCAAAACATTCATTTTGTAATACGTAGTCTAAATTTGTCATGTTTGGTGTTATTCGAATGTCCGCGCTCCGTGGGAAAATAATCTAGAAAGAACAAATCGTTTTAAAGCATTTTTAATGTACATATTATTTTTCTTGTGTGACGAGAAGAAAAGACAATTGGAGAGGTAAGAAGGAGGAGGAGGGGGTGTCAATCTGGAAGGACCCTTTTCCCGCCGAAGAAGCGTCAACCAATCATAAGGGTTTGCCCCTTTTTACGATCACTAAGTTTTAACATAAGAATTGTGTTCAACTTAGAGAATTTGTGTTGTTTCCTCCAAAAGATCAGAGCGTACCTCTTAACATCAGGGTGTACCTCGTAACATCAGGGTGTACCTCGTAACATCAGAGTTTATCACCTCCCGCGTGATAAACTGGTTCATCACCAACTTTGCCTTCAAGACGATCTCCGGCCTCCTAACTTCAGCTCCTGCAAGCCCAAACTGAGGACCGCACTGAAGGACCCGCTTCCAGCATCCTTCCAGACTCCACAAAGTTTTGTGAGTTTCTCAATAATCCCGACCAGATCGGTCCGATTATTCCAATATTCGCAGCACGTCTCCCAGACTGCGAATCTCCATCAAGAAGCAAGCAGCCCGTGAATCATCCTTACCTCCCGTAAGAAGAAAGTGTTCCTGACCTAAAACTATAGTAGATTAAAACTACTGTTTCATAGTTAATTAATTAGGCCAATTAATTAATTATTATTCACGTAAATTGAATAGTTTCCCTTGCACTATAAAACAAGGGTGGTGTCCCCTTCCTTCAGGTAAATCTTACCTAGAGGCAATTTTAAAGTTAAATCTACCAGAACAGAGATGTTCTGAAAATAAACCTTTTTATAATGCCTATACCGTAAATAACTACATTGCCAAAAGAATCAGCCACAAAGGTCCGAGTGAGCCAAGACTTCTTTATGTGGAAGATGTTGGGACATTCAGAGAGGAAACTGCTCACGTATTGTTCGATTACAGATAAATCTTGCAACTTCTCGTCAAGAGGACTGCCCTCTTTGACGATGCTATAAAATGTACTGAGACTGAGACATATTAAGGTAAGGTAAGGTAAGGTAAAACTTTATTGATCCCTCAGGAGGTCTCCTTTGGGAAATTGTTTTTTACCAATAGCCAGCAATTTTTCATAAACAATAAAAAATAATACATAAAAAATAAAATAAGAAGAACATAAAGAGGAAGAACAAGATGACACAATCTAAGTCTAAAGACAAAGACAAAGGACATAGGTCAAGGAAAGAAAAACAACAAAGACAAAGATACAAAGACTAACATGGAACAGAACATCCAGATACTTTCACTCCACTCCTGCCCCCGAACTCAGAATTGTACAATTTAATAGCCAGAGGGATGAATGAGTCCCTGAGTCTATTTGTTTTGCACCTGGGTAGGAGCATTCGTGCACTCATTCTGCTTCTCTGCTCACTGATGACAGTGTTCAGAGGATGACTGTCATCATCCATGATGGACAGTAGTTTGTTCAATGATCTCCTCTCAGCAACTGTCACCAGTGAGTCCAGCTTCATTCCAACCACAGAACCAGCCCTCCTGATCAACCTGTCCAACCTGTTGACACTCCTCTTGGACACATTTCCACCCCAACACACCACAGTATAGAACAGGACACTGGCCACCACAGACTGGTAGAACATGCAGAGGAGCTTCTTGCAGATGTTAAATGATCGAAGCCTTCTCAGAAAGTACAGTCTACTCTGAACCTTCTTATATACATGGTCTGTGTTGCAGGACCAGTCCAGTTTACTGTCCATCCACACACCGAGGTACTTATAGTTGTCCACTATCTCCACCTCGTCGCCTCTGATGGACACTGGATGTGGCTTTGTCCTGGACCTCCCGAAATCCAAGACCAGCTCCTTGGTTTTTGAGGTGTTCAGCTGCAAGTGGTTCCTCTCACTCCAGTCCACAAAGTCACGTATCAGACTCCTGTACTCGTCTTCGCTGTTGTCCCTGATGCATCCAACAATGGCAGTGTCGTCAGCATACTTCTGGACGAGACTCAGCTCCGAGTTGTAGCAGAAGTCTGAAGTGTAGATGGTGAAGAGGAGAGGGGCCAGTACTGTCCCCTGAGGTGCTCCTGTACTGCACACCACAGTGTCAGACTTGATGTCCTTCAGCCTGACATACTGTGGTCGATCAGTAAGATAGTCCGTAATCCAGGAGACCAGACCAGGGTCCACATGCATCTTAGTCAGTTTGTCCTGCAGCAGAGTGGGTTGGATAGTGTTGAAGGCACTAGAAAAGTCCAGGAACAGGATTCTCACTGAACCGCTTCCTTTATCCAAGTGGGAGTAGGTCCGATGCAGGAGGTGAAGGATGGCATCTTCCACACCAACTGCTGGCTGGTAGGCAAACTGCAGGGGGTCTTGCGCGTGCTGGACTTGTGGCCTGAGATGTTTGAGGACCAGCCGCTCCAGTGTCTTCATCAGCTGCGAAGTCAGTGCCACCAGTCTGTAATCGTTCAGCACACTCGGTCGGATCTTTTTAGGGACTGGAACGATACAGGAAGTCTTCCACAGAGTTGGTACTTTCCCCAGCCGTAGACTGAGGTTGAAGACATGCTGGAGTGGCTCAGCTAGTTCAGCAGCGCAGGTCTTTAGCAGTCGAGCAGACACCTTATCAGGACCAGCAGCCTTACCTGGACGAATCCTCCGAAGTACATCCTGTACCTGGAGTGAGGTGAAGCTGGGAAGTGGTTCTGTGGAGCTGGGGGGGGCACAAGAAGGTAGGGCAGGTCCTGAGGCGGGCACTAGTGAGGGCGAGGTGACCTGCTCAAACCTGTTGAAAAAGTTGTTCAGTCCATTTGCCTCCTCCACCGTGTCCAGTGCAGTCAGAGAGGCCTTGGTCTTGTGTCCAGTGATGGTTTTAACACCATCCCAGACCTCTCTTATTTCTTCTCGGCTCAGCTTCTCCTCCAATCTCCTCCTGTAGGTGTCCTTTGCCTCCTTCAAGCATCGCTTCACCTCCTGCTGAGCTGACCTCATGGCGTCCCTGTCTCTGCTCCTGAATGCCACTTTCTTCCTGTTAAGGACATCCTTGACCTCCTTTGTTACCCACGGTTTATTATTAGGGTAACAGCGGACAGTCTTAGTAGGGGCGACAACGTCCAAGCAGAAATTTAAATAATCTGTTAGACAGTGTGTCTGTCCCTCGATGTCCTCACCATGAGACCTCAGCAGCACATCCCAGTCTGTTGTTTCAAAGCAGTCTCTGATGGCGTCCTCCACAGCTGGTGTCCACTTTCTGATTGTCTTAGTGGTCACAATCTGTCTCTGCACCAGAGGAATGTACTGTGACTGAAGGTGGACCAGGTTGTGATCGGACCTTCCAAGTGGAGGAAGAGGTCTGGCTCTGTAGGCGTCCTTCAAGTTGGAATAAAGAAGGTCAATTGTCCTGTTATTCCTGGTGGGACAATCCACGGCCTGATGGAAAGTAGGCAGAGTAGAGTCCAGGTTGGCATGATTAAAGTCTCCAGAGATGATGATAAACGCGTCAGGATGTTGATTCTGAAGTCGAGCTGTCATTGTGTGGATCTTCTCACAGGCAGATGCAGCCGCAGCGCTCGGAGGAATGTAGACACACAGCGCGATCACGTGACTGAACTCACGCGGTAGATAATATGGACGCATGCTGACAGCCAACAGTTCTAAATCTTGACAACACGAGACTTTCTTCACAGTAACGTGTCCCGGACTACACCAGCGTTTATTCACGTACATGATCAGACCTCCTCCTCTGCGCTTCCCACACGCGCGCGCGTCTCTGTCCGCTCTGACGGTGCTGAAACCAGGCAGCTCCACGAGTGAGTCCGGAGTCAGCTGAGTGAGCCACGTCTCCGTGAAGATCAACAAGCTGCTCTCTCTGTAGATCCGCTGGTTGTTGAGGGCAGACAGCTCGTCGATCTTATTCGTCAGTGAATTGACGTTCCCCATCGTGATCGTTGGGATCGTTGGTCTGTGACGTCTCCGATTGTCCGTTAGCTTAGCCTTTAGCCTCCTCCCTGCCCGACAGCCTCTGTAACGGCGCTGAAATTCGATCGGGATCTCGTGGCGATCTCCAGCCCGTGCCATTGACTTCAGCGACAGTAGATCCTCTCTTGAGTAAACAAGACGATTCTTTCCATGTTCAAAAGTATCCATTTAAAAAAAATTATAGTAAAAAATTAATAAAAAACAGAAAATTATAAAAATTGCTGCGGAGCTACTGGAAGAGGCAGCCATCCTCGTCGGCGCCTTTAATCCTTTATTAATAATTCATATTCATTTATATATTCAATATATATATATATATATATATATATATATATATATATATATATATATATATATTCAATGGTGCTGTGGTGTTCTCAATAAACGACTGATCTGGTCAGAAAGACACCGACTCATCCCATCATTGCTGTGCCCTCTGCTTCCTCTGAGACCATCCTGCCACCACAGCCGCCACCACTTTTGTGACCTTAAGTGAGGGTAGGGACATAGCTTGACTGGTATACAGAGAGCTTCCCCTAATGGCTTTCTTCACCACTGAGGATTGGTTCAGTGTCGACATAACTGCAGAGGCCATCCCATTCTGTCAATCCTAGGCTCCATTCTTCCCTCACTCGTGAACAAGAGCCAAAGATACCTAAACCACTTATAGCAGGATCTCATCCCCAATCAGAGAAGGCTCCCCACCTTGTTCCGACTGAGAACTAATGCGAACTCAATCCTCTCTTTTCTCTAATGAGTTCTGCGCATTCGTTTGATCCAAGGAAGAGTAAAAGGTTAGATTTAAAACAATGAATTTAATAGTAGCAAAATAATGATTACAAAAATAGGTCGTACAAGACCTCAAATACAACAGGTTAACAAAGAAATGAAAATTGTTCAGAAATACCATCGGCTCAAGCGCTTGGTCCAGTCTCCTTCAAATCCTAGTTCACCCACCAGATCCTTCCAGAGAGTGGCTCTGTTTCTTCTGAAACTTCTCCCCTTTTAAAGCCCTCAAAACACCCCCCGAACCAAATCTGACTCCATGGTAAACAACAGATGTTCTTTGATCTGATCACTAACCTAAACAAAAACAAAAATCTCTAGAATTCCTTCACACCTGTTATCTCAAACCAGGTTCGAGGACCATAAATTCTGTGTCTTGATACTTCAAAGTCGGGAACATCCTTGTCTAAACAATCACGACATTCTTTACCGTGGCTATATTCTTCTTCCCCCAATACATATGTTAATTTCACAGACAGCACTTTGAACACCATGTCACCAAGGGCCATAAAAATTAAGGAACAATTGGCAGAGCCCCTGAGCCCTAGACCCCTGCTGTGGGAAGGGAGCGGTCGTAAAACACAACACAGGATGTTTAAGATCTGAACAAGAGATGACATTATCAATGTTTAACAGTTGATTACACAGAAGACATACATTCAACTCATCAATGGATACACCTATCGGAAAGTAATTTAGAATATGTCTTCAGAACCATTAAATCAGATTTGGAGGTGCTGATTCTCACCCCTGCCACTTCACAATCGGTTGCAATCCTTTCCAACCAGAGCTCAAGGTCATGATCTCACGAGGCCTACAGGACCATGTCATTCACAAAAAGCAGCGAACTAATCCCAAGACCAACAAAACGGAGCCCCTCAACGCCTTCCCCCTTCTCTCTTTGCGGATCTCATCCATTCCCGAGGCTTAGGAGCTTTCTAACAAAGTCTCCTGACCAAGTCGCGTGCTCAGAAAACATGTTGGTTAGGTTTTTCGAAAAATTATTTCTAATGATCAACATCATCCCCAGAAGAGGTCTCAAGTGCACTGGCTCCACCTCCTGAGAAGTTCGATGACTGTCCAGAACCTCTTTGAAGGTGTACGGAAGTCTTTCTCTATGGCCTCACCAAACTCCTCACACACCTGCGCTTTTGCGTCAGCTACCGCCAAAGCTGGTCAACAGGCCAAGCTAAACCTTCTTGCCACCCAGGTACAGCACTCACTTTGGATGATCTGCCAGGGTAACCCCAAACCCTAATCCTGCACATTTGTCCTTGGTCTCATAACTCTGTGGACCTTGTTAGCGGCCTGCCGCCCTCTGGTGGTATGATCATGACTATTGTTGAATGTTTCTGAAATACGGTTCACTTTGTGCCTCTTCCAAAACATAATTTGGCACAAGACAAAAGATCTCATGGTAAAGCAGCTCTTCAGCATTCATGGAATCCCTCTGGACATTGTGTAAGGCCATAGGCCCTAGTTCTAGTTACAGGTTTTGAATGCATTCTAAAAGGCAATGGGGCCTACAGCAAACATCCCATAGAGGTACCACCCACATTCTAATGGGACAACAGCCCCTGGAAGCTGGTCTGAAGTGCATATCGGCCGAGTATACTTCCTTCTGATCTCAAAACATAACTTAGGTAGACAACGCCCACAACTCCTTGACTTTTTCAGCCACCGGTATTTCGCCGTTTATTGCCGATATGGTTACCAACCCTCCATGCAAACAAAACAGTCGAAATCTGAGACCCCTCCATCGACTTTTTCAAGCCCCTTATTTGCAGACAGCTTTCTGCTGTCTCAGGCCCCTCCAGACGCTCTCTCAAGCCCCTTTTTTGTAGACAGCTATCTGCTTGCCCAAGCCACTATCTCTCCTTCATTGTAGGTATTATCGTCTGTCTGTCCACTGGGTGCAAAGGGAGAACCTCCAGGCCCCCAAAAATAAAAATGTTTCATTTAAATAAGTTTAAAACTTGTGTATTTCAAACTGTGTAAGGAAGATTTCCATAATTCAATAAAAATGTGTTTATTGTGAGCCCCTACACCTTCCCCCCCAAGCCCCTATTTCCCAAGCAGCTACCTGTTACCTTAGGTCCCTTTACCAGTTTTCTCAAATGCTTACCACTCCTACATTGTAGATGTTACTAAGGTGTAAAAACAGAAATATATAGATACATACAATTTAGATAAAGTTTGTGAAAGGACTACTCCAGCTATTTAAACCCATATCACCATGACTAAGAACTGCTCCATGCAAAATTGTACATACATATATACAGTAGATCTAAAAAGACGACTTCAAACATTTATGTACCTGTACCTTTATTTTTGTTTTAGAATATGGTGAATGTCTACTCTTCCATTGATTTGCATTCACAGAATGCAAAGTAATCCCTATTATCCACAAATTCTTTGCAAAAAGGTTGCATGTCCGTAGTAAATTCCTATAACTGTTATCAGGAACGTTTGTTACGTTATATGTTTACCGGTTGGACCTATATTGATGTGACACGATTAGAAAGTTTGGTCGACTCGTGGAAAGTTGATACCTACTTTGCGAGGGAAAGTCCAGCCAAGAATGTGTTTGTGAAGAAGTAAGTCTACCTTATAGTGTTGTAAACATGTGAAGTTAATGTTTATATGCGTGACGTTGCACGTGGGGGGGGTGTCAGTACCGCTTGTATGTGTGTTTGTGCAGGCGGCTGCAGCTGCGGTTCGTGTGTGATTATAGATGCGCCTCAATAGCGATTTGATGACATCTTTGTTTGTATTAAACACGTTTCCTTTATTGAGATTTGATTGTTTAGAAATCATTCAGTCTCATACTGTGTGAATGTTAACATATACAGCATTTGTTCTGTATATATTGTAATATTTGAGTATTGTTATTTACAGATACCATTCTCTGGATTAATCATTGAAATTCAACTCTATTGTAACAAATCTGGTGTCCTCATTGGCTCTCTAATTGGAGCAGCGGTTGTGAGCAGACACTCACCCGGCATTTAATAATCTGAGACGAAACATTCAGAACAATGTCATTTGATGAAGAAATAAAACAAAAAATTGAACAGCACCTGCTCCTAAAATGCTCTGAAGACCCTTCAAAGCCTCAGCAGTTAGGCCTGTTGGATTAAAATTATTATATACGTATACGGCATACTAAAATTAATGCTAAACGATAATCAAAATATTAAGTATAAATTACTCGCTTGATCTAAGAGCGGTAACATTTGACTACACATTCATAATCAACATTCCACTCAGACTGATCCACACTCTGGACCAGTCTGCCTGGGGCCATTGATCTGTAAAGTTGCCGGGAGATCGTGGGTCAGGTCGATTGTAATTGAAAGCTTGTATTTTCTTTGAAGCGGCAAATGAACAACCCATTACACACTTTGGATTGTTCATCTTTCTCCACGATGCGAAGTATAAGACCCGGGATGGAAGTGACGTCGTGTTTGAGCAACGGAAGCGACTCCGTGTTTTGATCCTTTTAGGCCCCATGGTGTATCTTAAAATAATAAGACAATGAGAATGAGGAGCTATGCATGGACTAGCTCTGTTCTTCACTTGGTCAATAAACTCTTACCTTGCTGTGACACTGCGAGACAACTCTTTCAGGGAATCACAACGACTTGACAGGGACTTCCAGTGTTTGTTCATCTCTTTCTCAAGAATCTTTCTCTTCCTGCCGTCTCCTTACTAGCATAACAATGTCGTATCCTCTTTGTCCTCTTTATTACCAAACATGACTATTTTAATTACCAAAGTGTGTATGATGTAACCATCTCACCTGCTTTTGACATGTGTTTGGTGGTCACTGCTATTCCAGAGAGGAAGGAATTGACCTCTTTCACTTCTTCTCCGATGGTTAGTCCAGCACCTGTCTGATATGTAGCACTCCATCTCACCTAGAAAAGAACATAGAATTGCATTTTAGATTATTTACATGATGGGATGTGCTGTAGATTTACGAGTTTGTGTTCACTATGCTTACAAATATTACTTACTCACTTACTTCACATTTGGAATCATTTGGCATGAACCCGAGAGAGAAGGGTTTCATGACTTCATTTCAAGCAGGTCTGGAATTCTGGGCAGTTCTTGCAGGTCACTTCCAAGCAGAACAAAACAAAAACATATTAGTTTTTCTTTTGCAGGTACAAGGGAAAGGCAAAGATAACTCCCCTGTACATGTTGAGGGCACTCTATGGCGACAGACTGATAGTTCCAATCCCTCCTCATCTAGCTTGCTTGCTGATCTATGGGATATCTCTCTGGCTGCAGACCAAGATTATGCTGTTTATATTATGATCGCTTTTAAATAAAAATGAAGATTTTCATTACATGATTAATTTTGCTGTGGATGTAGTTCACAGAACCTGTGACGTCATCATCCTTTGCTATGAAGACAGCATCAAAAATGGGTTGTTCCTCTTCTGCTCCAGTTTGAAGAAGCCTGATCAGAAGGTCCAGGAGTTTCTACCACCTAGTCGATGTTTTCATCGTTCAAAGTTTGTTTGTTGTAGAAACGCCCCTATTAAATCAGGAGTGAAGAAAGTTTGTAACATCAATGTGTCATTATAAGTAGTCAAAATGCTAGAACTTGCAGATTCAGACAAAGTTTACAACTACAGCAGCCTCAAGAGCAAAGACTACCTCTGTCTGGTCATGTTCTGCGACAGGTGGATTTGTGTGGTAGAACTACTACTAGATTAGACTGTAATAGAAACAAACGAACGATATGAATTGATTTCAGCAGTAATAACTGACTACACATGCAAGTATACTTGATCAAGCATTCAGAGATAAGCTCTCCATGTTTCATTCATCCATTGTTTTATGGTGTTTCCCATCTGCTTTACCTTTAGGTTGCTTTAGGTTGGAATTTAAAATACTTCCCTTATTTAAAATAAAATCCCTCATCCAAAAGGGTTAAAATAAACGTATACTTATATACTTAAATACGTTAAATACGTTAAATATGTTATCTGTATTAATATGCGGAAGTGATAAATGAAATCCAAATCTTGAATATTAATCAAATAAATCACCTACCATGACCAACCAATATAGCAAACTTTTTATTGGAATATAAATATATTTTCATCCTATTAAAATAACAAACAAAATATGTGTGTGTGAGTTGCATTATAATCTAAAAAGCTATTCAGTGTTTTAGCGAACTAGCTCTCGTGTTAATGCACCGTAGAAAGTTACATTACAGGTAATGAAACAGTATTTGTGAGTCGACTCAAAGCAATAATTATATCTTACCTCAATAGACGAGTGACCCGCACCTTGTTCCGTCAAGTTCCTGCAGAAGCGTGGGCACAATTCTACATCTGAGGTGTGTAAAAAATGAAGATCAAATACAGCTTAAATGCGCATTTTTCAAATTAAATAAATTGAACGTTTAATAGGAATTGGATCATTACTTTGTCAATGTTTTTCTAAACTCCTGTTTATTAGCGTGTGTGACGTCACCTTCAAGATTAGTGTTGACAAACGTCATGTAGATCGCTCATAATCGCAGCTAAATAAAAAGAAAACATATATCCATAAACGCAATCTCAACGAAAGAGTCTATTTTCATACAAAAGCGCACCGGATTATACAGAGGATCAAGCGAAATAGAACATCCAGACTTTATTTTACTCATTCATAAAACATTCTCAACATTGTGGAATTGTAACACCAAAAATATACAATATAGTCACTTTTACAGGACCTTTCAAGCATGTATTACTCCGTAGGAGCCAACAATCCAAGCTTCCATAGAGGGGAACCAGGGGAAATCCAGGCGCTCGTTACAGCTGGTCTGTTCTACTCACAAAAAGACAAAATTCAGTTTAGCGTTTCGGGATTTTTTCACCAGAAACATAATATGGCAAATGAAGAATGAGTGTAAAACAAAACAACCAAAAGAGGTCGATAGAAGGTGGAGAAATAAATATGCAAAGCGAACTCAAAACATGCAAACAATAAATTGAAAGGAATCCAAAAACTTCTGCTCATGAATAGTCAAATGAACAGTGAATTGATCAAGATGACAGACTCTGACCAAGTACAAACAGTTTGCGGAGCGCCGAATATCAGTTAAACGGAGCGGAACAGCAGCAGGAATGCGGTGGCAAGGTGAAGCGGCCAATTGCCTCCGCGAGTGCAGCGGTGACACAGAGGAGAGGAGGCTACCAGCGAGGCATTCAAGTGGAACTCTGAGCCGTCAGTCTTAATGCGTCGCTCCACACTTGTAAGCCAAGGAACACCGGCTCCCCGTCAGCCACGCACATACACGCTACACAGTGCAGCCAAGTGTCGTCTAAATAAGCAAGACTGGCATAATTTGCTGAACACGAGGGATGGAAAACACCATAGCATACCTGGGAGAAGTTGTCCAAGAACTCGTAGACCAGAAGCAAGCGATCGATCGGTGTCTTCAGCTTTGAAAGCTGCATGCCTGTGCTGTAACCTGGGACAACAATGACCTACTTCCTTGGAAATGCACATTTTATTTCATATTGCACTTTGTTATGTGAACAAAGCTGTTTGCAGCTGGTCGGTGACAGTTGCACAGGATCATCTACCACTCCTTAAATCAGGGGTGTCAAACTGGTTTTCACCAGGGGCCACATCATCATAATGGCTGCCCTCAAAGGGCCAGATGTAACTTATAAATGTAACTAAATGTAAGCTGATGTAAAATAAATGTAACAACTCCTTAATGTTAAATGACTTTGAATTTATTACTTGAGAGGGGGCATAACTACTGTAAAACCAACAATTGTGAGCTGCTAACAACATGTGTGATGTAGCATTTTACAATTAAATAAAAATAGCTGCACACAGCCTTGCATGTGGTGCACTAAATACATTGCTACACATTAAAATAAGTAAAAACTTACAGCTCAAGACTAATAAGTTGCTGAAACTGAAATAAGCAACTCTTCCTGTTGATGCACATGTGTCATCACACTTGTCATCTCAAGCAGAGAAAAAAAAAAATAAATTGGAGGAAAATCAGATTGGTGAGTCTTCTCATTATATGTCCCGACAAGAAAGAAAGTCTCAGTTCACAACCAGTTATTGGTCACGTTTTTAGGTTCCCCAGCTTATATATTGGCTGTGTCAATTCTTGTGGATGAGTAGATGCCTGTGCCTGAACACACCAAGTGGATCCCCTCTCCACCATCCATTGGTCATGTTCTGAAAATAAGTAAATGTGGCATACTTAGCTCCGTGTTTGGTGTCAAAATGCCGGCGTAGATTGTAGTCTTTGACAACCGACACTGCCTCATAACACAAAAGACATACAGTACATTATGTGGGAAACATAATACCAGTAGGCATGCATTGTGGGTAAATGTAGTTTTCTTTACAAGCCAGCAGCCAGCAACTTGTGCGACACTTTTTCCTGCTGACATCGGTCATGTGACATGAGCGCGTGCTGCTCACATCAAAGGCTCCCGGAAGGTTTTCCCAAAGCAGCGGCGCTATAATGCAAACACGTAGCGTGGATGACAATCTCGGGTGGGCTGATGTTGTTGATTGGAGACAGACAGACTGACAGACAGACAGACTGTATGGCCCATCGCCCCCCGCTTTCATTACAACAGGCTGGGCAATGAGAACCCGACCCTGCAGCGCACCGCCACAGCGCTGCTGCGCCATAGATTGTGTGCGTGCGTGCCTGCGCTTGTGAAAACCTGACCGAGTCAGAGTCAGAGAAGGGAATGCAAGCAGCGCGAATAAAAGAAGGAAAACCATTTTGTCTGTTGTGGGATTGGTTTGTCGGACAAGGTTTTATTTTATTTTTTTTATTTTTTTTTATTAAAAAAAACTTTTTTTATTTTTTTTGCTCATTGGTCAAGCTAAGGCAGGCGGGCCACATACAATCACATGGCGGGCCACATATGCCTTAAAGTGATGAGGGAAAAAATCAAACTTCACTCATTTTCTACTCACACTTCATGCCCACATGTTTATGATCAGATCTCTGAAGGTTCTCCCTGGTTCATTAATCCAGAGTAAGTTTCTCGTAGACCTTTAATTGATTTTACTCATGAATAAGATTGTGTTTATTGAAAATGATTTGTTAAAAGGCAAATCAGTTTATTTTGTTCAGCCAAACCACATATGGCATATAACCACATATAAAAATATGAAAATAGTTATGTAATAGAATATTTACTGGCTGTTTACCAATGTATTTATATTTACCACTGTAATAACATATATCTGAACTTTATTACAATCAATAATGATAGTCTATCTGTTTATATTGTGTTTATTACTTTTCAGGGTCTAATCATTTATACCAGAGGTACTGAGAGAACTCAAAAGAAAAATGGAATTGAAAAGGTTTATAAACAATTGCATGTTTATTCCACCAAGCACTCAACAGATACTTTTCTACTTGTTCTTACTCACGCAAACAAACTGGGGCTGATCTTGATTCAAATATCGTTGAGACAGGTTACAATTTAAAGACACATTCAAAGTATTTGCTTGTAAACAATCAAAGGAACATTCATGAAGAAACCTATTTAAGAGTTTTGATTTCTTTTCATATATCACAATCATAACAATAATAATAAATACAAAAAGAACCTGGTGAGTTCATTAAAAATGTCAAGGTATATTCTGAATTTTGTTTTATGACACTCCACCACAACACACAATTCATAAAGAAAATGTTAATTATTTCAAGATAGTTTGACGGCAACGGAAGATTTAGTTGGATATTATATGTAATTATTAAACAAGCTTAAAAATGTATTCACCAAAAGATAACACAGAGGTTTGCTATCCTGTATTAGTGTGTAGAAAATTGTGTGCGGCTTTTGATTTAAAATGTTTTACCTTATGTGTGTTTGGAGGATGAAAAGCGAATTAATTTATTGAGCACACACAAAGGAAATTGAAAGTGATTTTGCAAAATAAATAAATAGAGATGAATTTTGCACAGGCATCTCTCCTAACTGTATGTCAGGGTTACGACCACTTCTACCCATTTTTATTCAGCGCACAAATAGTAGTAACTCAGCAGTGTGCAATCACAAAAGAAGTATACTGTGTTGGCTGGTTAGACACAGCCTAAAAGTGCTCATTAAAGTGCATCTAAGGTGAAAACCCAACACTCCTGACTCACGAAAGCGAAGACCATTATGACTTAATAATTGTCTTCACTCCTCCTCCAGTCAGCTATAATCAAACCCTACTTTCTTTATACGAGTTCCTTGGTAGTGGAGACTTCCGCGATTGATGACAGGCAGTGACAAACCTTGATAGTTAAACCATCAAAGCAGAGTGAGTGTGGTTAGGATAATGGAGAATTTATCTCAATAAAAACTTAGCGTTTTAGTGGGCGGGGCTTAAGTGCATTTACTAATGAAATTTTTTCAATTTAATACTAATACCAAACTAACTTGCATTTTTTAGGGTTATGTTAAGCATGGGCTGAGAAAAACCTTTTTTCCATCAATAACATTTTAATATCAATAAACTATTGATTATCCTCACTTAGTGACTGATGTATAAGACAAAAATGCAATAGCTTTTATGAAGCCTAGACACCAAATAACTTCTCGAATGTCACTTCTCCTTAACCATAACTGTTCAAAATTAAACTCTCATCACATTCAAATTAATTATTTAAATTAATAAATTAAATTAAATTGACTTTGTTAATTTTGTTGATATTATGTTTACTAGTTAATTATTTAAGTATTGTTGATTTTTTTTATTTACGTCTTATATAAAGTCTTTTTCAACTGTCTACTTCATGTTTTGCATCGTGGGTGTGAGAGGACTACAATTTCAACTATGCTGTATGTCTTGCATACATGTATATTTAATTTAATAAAATAACTTGAACTTGAACTTAATAAATAAAAGAGAAGCAGAAAATAAAAGATTTAAGCCTAACCCTATCTAGACTTTAAATAAGTTCCGGATAATAAGAAATCAGTCAAAATATAAAACACAAATATAAAAATAATTAAAGACAAAATTATTCTTTACCACCTTATCAAAACAGCCACTTATTAACATATTCAATACACCTGTTAATGAAGTGTAAGTACAAAATATGGCTGTGATAAAGGATAATCGTGACCTAAGTACTATGTAACATCAAGTTGTCTGCAAAGGTCTTCATCGTTAAATATTAGTGTGTGATTGACCCAATAGAATATTATACTTGTGAGTCTGAGAAAATAACTCGACAGTCCACATCTGTCAGAGTTTCTGAAGGCCACTCTGAGGTTTTTCTGGCGTTGACTCATTTTTCTTTTTGAAGAGATTCTTTAGTTTCATGGACTTCTTGCTTTTCTCTTTTTCCTTGTTTCGCTCTTCTGATTCAGAGGTGGTAGCTGCAGGCTGTGGTGTCTGGGGAGGATCAAGCATCTGTGGGATATTTGTTGTTACAGCTGCTACAACTGCATTGCAAGATTTTTCCAAGATCCCATCGTATACAAGTTTGCTCAAAGGGCCAACAGGAAACACTTCGGCAGACGATACCAATGCCTGCTGGGACGTCACAGTAAGGTCTGGTTGGCCACTTGGGACAAGAGGTGAGCTAAAGTCAGTTACAGCCACCCTCTCCTTTGGCCCAGACAGCTTCGGTATGTCAATGGGTATGTCAACTTTATCCCAGTAGACTTTTCCTGTCGGAGTGTCAACTGAGGTTTCTATATTTTCTCTCGCCGTGCGATGCATTCGCCTTCTTTGAGAAGCAAAAGACATTTCCCTTCTACTTGTCACGGGTTCCAAACCAAACTCTTCATCAAGCTCTGAGGAGGGTGGATCTCTTGTTGGTTTTCGAATAGCTGCAGCATTGGAGTAGTACTCAAGTTCATCTAACAATATTTTCTTTGACGTAATCCTTTCATTTTCAATCATCTTATCAATGTTCATTGGCCGAACAGAAGTATCCAGTCTTCTAGAATCTGTTGGCATTAATTCTCTTGCAATACTTTTGGACATGTGTTCAAATGGATGCTCAATTTCATCCAGGACCAGTCTTCTAGAAGTGCTGTCTAATGAATAACCCATCATATCTCTTGATATCTTCCTCTTTCCGACGTCAGATTCCAACTCATTCCAAACAATTCTCCTGGACTCAAGTGGTGTATCATTTTTGTCCTTACAAATACTCTTTGAAGCACCTTCTAATTCAGGTTTTACTTCCCTGTCTTTTTTCCTTGAGAGAAACTCCACATCAATAGGGATTTCACTCCTGTCTCTGGATGTCTTTCTTAAACATGTGTCTGTCAATGATTCTGTTTTGGGATCTTCGACTGGAATCTCAAAAGATCTCTCTTTTGTCAGTCTCCTGCAAGAAGATTCAAGCTCCTCACACATTGACACTTTGCGGATGGGAGGCTCAACTTCTATTTCTTTGCTCAAAGGATTCGTCATGGCACAGTCAGGAAGAGTCTCTGAGTCTTCATAGTAGAACTTCCGAGATGAGGCATCCATAGCCAAACTTGAATAAACTTTACATTGTGGGGCTGAAGTGCAGTATTCTGAATCTGAGTACCTTTCTGTTGAGTCCCTATAAGATATAGTTAAGTGATTAAACATAGAACATCAAATGTGTGTCTGTTTAAATCTCTCCATAGAAATTACTGTTGAACTTACTGTTTTTTTAGGGTTTTGATGTAGAAACCATCACCTTCTTCAAAGCATGGATATGGTGCTCTAATAGGAAGGAGCAAGTCAGGGTCTGCAGACAACATCGTAGTGGGTGGCTGTGTAGTGACCCCGGAACGACGGGGGCGACACATGGTGGAACCAGGGTTGCGAGGAGAGCGCTTGAGTGGTTGAACTGAAAGATTTTCATTTGAGTTAAACTTTCAATCCAGGAAGTCTATTTTTCATCAGCTGATAACTTGTTTACCAGGAATGTGCTGTGATATTGGGGATTCTTCCATCAGATCATCCATGGAACCATGGATTGAGCTGCGACAAGAACAAGAGGATTGGGGCATTCTAGACAACCCAAGTGGCATTGAGTCGGAGTAGAGCTGAGCAGATAAATTTGCAAGGCCAGGATTTCGGATTACTGGAAACCCACATAGTCTCTCTATATGCTGCCAGCGATGCAGACGTTCCCTTAGACAAGCTGTTACTTCACCAAGGGCATTCCTGTGGAGGATAATAAAACCGAATAAATGTACTGTTCAATATAAAACATAGCCATGCAACAGTCTTCAATTGACTCACTTTGCTTCAAGAATCTTGTGGTCTACCTGATCCAAAGAGGAGCTGTGGGCTACATGAAGCGTCCCAAAGACTGAGCTCCGTTTTTTCTTGATCCTTTCTGCCTGCAATCATGAAAAGTATTAAAAACAATTCACCCCTCATCTTTCTGGTTCTGTTATTATTGTCATTTTGAAAGTCACCTCTTCTTTGGCAACAGATAGTTGCAATTCGGCGCCCTTCTTCTTTACATTATAGTATTCGACTTCTACTTCATGTGTCAGTTGAAGCCAATGCTGAAGGGCTTCAGATGCACTCCAGCTGGCCTGCATGTCCTTCTCTGCACGCTTCAGTGCTCCACGTACCTTTAGACATATTTCAAAGAAATATTTTTGAGACTAATGACTGCAAGACAACATTTGATGCATCAGCTGTACCTGAACCAACTCTTCCTCTGCATATCTGAGGCGGCTGAGCTCAGTTACCGCTCCTTGTCTTAGCTCATGCAGACGATAAGCTTCCTCTTGAGCACCCATTATTTCATCTCGCATTTTCTCCTCCAAATTTTGCTTCTCTTCCGCAACGTTACGTTTTTCTTCCTGTGCTCTTTCAAGCCTGTATTTAAAGAACAAAAATCCCAGATTCTCTGAAAGAGAACAAATGAAGTAATTCATAAATACTTACTGTTCCTGTAGGTCTGTAAGACTCTGCTCAGCCCTCTGAAGACTTTCCAGATCTTTCATCATCTTTGTAATGTGAATCTTGCTGACTTTGTTTTGGGCTTGTGCAAACCAGCATCCCCCTACTCCCATGACAACTGACACAATGAGCAGGAAGTCTTTCATGTAGTTATGGGGAGGCCCTGTGACAGTAAGTAGATCACTCTTAATCATGTACAGTATTAATGAAACAATGTAATATGAAAGTTTTGACATTATTGTTATTTTTTATATTGTCTGTAATTAGAGTTTATTCCTAGACGGACTCAGAAGAACTCTTGAGCTATCATTTTAACTATGCTCTTCACTATGTAATTTTGTCTGAAAGAGCCAACAGTTAGTGTACTTGATTACCAAACTACTTTACAGCAGTGAGACCTGAGTTTAATATGAAGAACTGAAATAGTTTTGCAACTTACCAGACGATTAAAAAAAACAAGAAACTGACTTTTAGAATCAGAATCAGATGTAAACAAAACATCTAACAAGGAAACCGAAAAAGAAGAAGTTGCAGTTGCAAAAAAAATGACGATCTAAAAGAGATAAAAAAAATTAAGAAATATTAAAATAGCATTTTTGGAAGAACTTTGAATTTGGTTTTATAAGGAGTTTTCATTTCATAAATTCCAACATGGTCAGTTTGATCATTAATGGCCCTTATCCAGAATATTGGATCGCAAGTGTACATATTCGCCATCTGGATTTTCCTCCTAGCCTATAATGATCCTCCCAAGTCATTGTTCACTCCCATCATCATCCCACTGCTGACGACCCAAATATCCATCATCTTTCTTGAAATGTTTCATTTTTACACAACCATGCCATGTTTGTGTTTACTTGTGGGGGGACCAAAGAGCACCACATCCAGAGCCTTAATGTTCAGCTTTTGCTTGTCTCTCTGATCCTGAACTTTCAGATGACCACTCAGAAATGAAGGTTCATTAGCTGCAATCCTGTAAAACAGATACAGTGTTATTTTAAGCAACTTTTATTTTTGTTTGGATAAAAGAGTCTCACCTAGGCAGAGTGTTTCCATTAACTTTGAAGTCTTTAAAGTTCCTCTCATACTGTGGCAACTCAACAAACTCCTTTAACCAGCGAAGCACGTCATCCTGGGTCCAGTTATGAACTGTTAAGAAAGGTATATGTAAAAAATGTAGCCTGAAAAATTCCATATAGAAGTATTTATGCATTAAGTGAGAGAGAAACACTTTTAAACAGCCTTTATTTCCTTTGGTTCCATTTAAATCAATTGCATTACTTATTTGTATCATCTGTTCCCACTGAGCACATTGCACTGAGCACATTTAAAATCAAACTATCTATACAAATAAATATGCAGAGATGCATATCTCATGACATTTAAAGTGCAGGTATGTTCAGAATACAACATCAAAGCTTGACCAATGAAAATAAGCTTTGTATCCAGAATAAGTTTTTTCATTAACATGCAATTTAGATTTGCAATAAGGAATAATTGTAAGCAGCATACATCATTAACACAAATATCATAAGATCTGCAAAACACGGTCAAATGAACACACCTTCAGACGACTTCCAGCCTTTCCAGAGCTCCTCAACTGTGATGTGTTGATCCTCTCTGTGCAAGTGACTGTGTTTGTTTGTTTGCTGCTGCTTCATATCTTCAATGATAAACTGTGAATATATAATCATACAGATACAAAACATTTAAAATCAATTGCACTGCCATCCAACTCATGTAAGTGATTCTGATATATTTGTAACATCGTCCATTATGTTTATTTTAGGGTAATTAATCGAAGGCTTGTGTGCGTACTGACATGACATAAAATAACACCCAAAAACATGGTAGCACCGTTATTTTGCATGGCAGGCTTTTCCCTCTATAAATTGACAGTACTGGAATAAAAAAAAACACCATTGCACCACTTCTCCAATATCATTTGTAGCAGCCTAAAATAATCCTCAATAGAGCAATGCAAATAGTTCGGATGGAGGTTCAAACTACCAGCTGGTCATGGACTTCCCCACTAAGAAGCTAGGTAGATTATGTCACCAGCCTTCTTCAGACAGAGGCATCGAGAAGGCTGGAGAGTATGAGTGAATATAGCAAATATAATGGGCAAAAGGTCTGGTGAAGCCAGTTCAGACTCTACATGATGGTTATGTCATTTCTGAAAATCAGTGAGATACCCTCATTGACCATCAGTTATATGGACTGAAAAGCCAACTCAATCATCAGACATTGGTTGAAGCTGCCGCGAAGCAAACTTCAGCTTCCACTGCATTACATGTACTTTGGCTCTATGAAAGATAAGGCCGGCTCTATCTGAGCTTTAAGTGAAATTTTAGAATTCTTGCTTTACCATCAATGTCACAGATGATCAGATACATCGATGCAACCACATACACTAGTCAGTCTCTATTTAATTCACTGATAAAGGTAATTCTACAATAACCTACAAATTGTTTTACGATATCTAACTTTTTAATTACTAAGGTATTTACTTCCCTGCATATCTTCAATTCCACAGAGATGAACTGAGGTTTCCTCTTGTCAGGGAGCCAGAAGTAAAGTAAGACTTTGAAGAAGCATCTGAGGCCGAAAGAAGCCAGATCCCCTGTTTGAACATGTCTTTTTCCTCACATGCAAGAGGTGCTTTACAACCGTCCCTTACCTCCACACTCTCCTCCACCTCAATCCCTCCATCCTGGTCGTCATCCATCATCTGGTGGATGCTGCTCAAAGCCTCCAGGCTGAAACGATCTGCTTCACTTAAACATGGTGGAAACACCGCCATGCAGGGATCTGCAACAGTAACATTTAGTTTGATTGAAATAATTAAGGTGTTCAATACTTTTAAATAATGAGTAACCAATCACATTTAAAATGCCAAAAAGTGTATAATTACTGTATTAAGATCAATAACTTTGATAGAATATAAAAATAATGGGAAACGTATCAAAAATGTTTTTTCATTATTTATCTATTTAAAATATTATTACATAATATTATAAAATAAAGAGTCTGATCATAATATTAAGTGATGTAAACATTCCTGTTGTTGAATGGAGCCCCCCTTTTAACCTTCATCAGCACGTTTCTGTTGCTTAGAAAAGCTTGACATTTCACTGAGAAAGAAATTGTCAACAACTTAGATGATGTTGTTTGAAAGTCAAAATATTAGGTGCTGTGTTTATCAGAGATACAATAGGTGTTGAATGACATGATGAGGTATGACCAGGTACTCACAAATGTTAACCAACCAAAACGGGTGCCTTTTGTGTTCTGTAAAACTTTATAATGTTGGATCAAAGAAATAACTTTTTATTTCAGGAATGACCACTTGGAAATAGCAAAACTCAAACTTTTGCAGGAGCCAAGGTCTCAAGCATAGAAATCTCCTCACAATTTGATTGTGCTGTCTCTTTTTCTTAGGGTGATGTCCGTTAAACTTAACATCTCTAGGTCGAAGTGCATAATATATAAAATGAAGGGGTTTTTTTTAACTGTGTTGTAAAGTAAAAGACAAAACTAAACTAAAATGTTTACTTGCTTGTAAGAACAGGTACACAATTACCAACATGTGAAACTTTATATGTTCTTATATTTTAAAATGTCAATCTTGATTCTGTAAATCCCAAATAAAAAAGACAATATAGTTGGTGATATCAGATTCAAATCATTTAGACATCGAATGTGCTGGTGATCGGTACAATCTTCCTGTCATATGCGTCTGTCATAAAGTCTTAAACAAGGCTTGTCATTGATGATTCTTTTTGTGTTCGTTAAGTAGAAATGGCGACACCAAGTGTCTGGTAATGATCCTGCATGGAGATGCATGATTAAACTGGAAGAATGAGCTTATGAATTTATTATTTTAACAACCAATAAAGTTAAACACAACAACTTTTTCCCTGGATTCAAACTCTAACTAAATGTTTACTGTCATTTATTTTTGAGTGTTCAGACTCACCAGTGGGGTCAAACCCTGCACTGCCAGAATGGAAGCTGAAGCCATGCAGGTCTCCAGCTCCATGAGCAGCCATAAAGAGAGCAGCAGGGAGCACCAGGAACAGCAGTGGAGGCAGGGGCCACATTTCATAGGGGTACACAAATATTCCCTAACTGAGATAATAAAAGAAAAGAAAGAACAAAAAAAAAATCCAAAAATATCCTTTAAATGTTGAAGTCAGTTAATTAATGGTTAATTAGAAATGGTGAACCAAAATGCAGATATCAATACCCACAGTGTTCTAGGCGGTACTTCAGAGGTCGACTGTGATATTCCAGTGTATAAAAAGCTTTATGAGTCAGCAGTCATAAAAAGAAATCCAGGATAAATGGTCGATAATCCATTGTGTTAAGTAAGCCAAAGTCTGATCCTTTCTGTCAAAAATATGTGTTTGTTTTCTTGAAACCTTTAAGGAAAAGGTTTGCTTGTTTATTCTGATCCGTCCAGTTCAGCCCAGAGCCGGCTGTTTCCCAAATGAGAGAAGACGCTGGAACATGACTTGGCTGCTGGGAAATTCACGACCCCCATTCTCCCCGCCCCACCTGCTCTTCTCTCAACTGCTCTCTTGCTCTTCTAAACAACCCAAACCTTTCGTGTGTGCATGCAGGATCCTATCACATTATTGAGTTTCCGCTTCAACCCAAATACGATCCCACACAGAGTAAAAAAAAAACGTGTTGATCCATTGACCTCGATGTCTGTCCCCACAACTACAATAAATTCATTTCTATATAGATATGGGTTTTTGCTCTGATTTGTCTAAAGAACAGTGTTATTCCCTATTACATGTGTGTTTATTTACTATATATTGGAATAATAAGAACACAACTTTTCCTTCCTATTGCTGAATCTTGATCATTCAAATGTAATAAAAAGTTGTTGGCCCACTTTTCAGTTACCTCCCAGGAACTCGCATCAAAGCCCAAATAATATTTTAAGTGGGCTGAACCTATCCAAACAACTGAATATGACTTCATAATTCAGAAACAGAAACCTGGGGCCTCATGTACTAAGGGGTCTTATGCTCAAAAAACACGCGGACATACTTTTCCACGTCAACGTCCATATGTATCAATATGAAACGAGAGTTAAAATGCTCAGCCATCCCGAAATGTTTGTAGGTGGCATACGTCCTTATTTACTGCTCAGATGCATGTCAGCCTCACTAGTAATGTTGCGATGTTCACATCAGAGTTACATTAATGATCAATATTGATCAAAAATTAACACACAAGTTTTTGTAGTTACAAGTGTGGATATTACAATTTTCACTAACTTATAAACATTCATTCATTTGGTGAACACTCATTCACCAAACTGATGATCAGTTTTTATTAAGACAACATTGATCGTTTTATACTAAATATTTTCATATATATATTTCAAAATATAAGTATTTCATGCTTTTCAGAAAAATGTAACGCAATTATGAGCTTGTTTTTATAATATTTTAAAAGTTCCACATGTTCTTGTTAATGTTGCCAGAGTTAGAGATTGTCTTGCGAGACCAGTTAGTTGAGAGTGTGTGTTCCCGGGTCCGGTTCTGTTGTTGTGGTTCTTACGGTGATCCACAGGTCACAAACGATCTCTGTGAGTGGTCTAATAAAGAAAAAAGACTCGCTATAACCAAGTCTATCATTTGAATGTGTGCTTGCCTACTGTATATTGGAATAATAAGAACACAACTTTTGCTTCCTTTGATGCTCCTATTGCTGTATCTTGATCATTCAAATGTAATGACAACACATTTTACACCATGCCTACATGGAAGTTGAATGAATGTATTTTTCATTTTTTAGCTTATGTTTCTAAAGGCGGGACATGCCTGTTGAATCAAAACTAATACTTTATAAGGAATCCTGGATCCAGATGGTAACCTGGATCACACCAGATGTAAGGGTCCTGTACCGTTATTTATTTTACAATATGCACTACATACACAGATGTTTACAGTCCAGGAAACATAGAGAAGAGAATAGCAGTCAGGTTGTTGGGGTACGAGAAGGTCAGATGTGGTTAGGACTCTTCTCCGCCTAAGATCTAGGCTACAATGAAGTTTGACATTAAAGCACCAAACATGTTAAAATATCACTGCAAACGGTGTCATTTACTAAACAGCTGTGTATGTTATGTTGACTGTAATCTTTCATCACAGATAGTGACCTGGATGTCTAAAGTTACCCAGTCACATTTGTGCAAGAGCGACTCTCGCACCAATAAACATGTCACAAGTAAATCTGCAAATGTCTTGTAATAGATATAGATATACATCTGCAGCAGAAGTCCAAGCGTCATGAGAAACTTATCCCAAATAAAAATGATCAAGACAGAAATAGCTTGGTTTGTGCTAATACTTGTCTGGGCAATGTGGCCTCTGTATTCCTCCATGTTTACGACTCTTCAGGCTTTGGAACGAGGAGGCAAATGTTCAAACACCTGTCACGCTTGTTGCTACTGGACTTTCCCTAAAAAAGCAGCTCACAACCAGTCAAACTGCTAAAATGAAGTTATTCTCTGAAATGTCACGAATCTGTGGGGAGCAAACAGGCTCCACGCAAACACACAGTTAAAGTCACAGACAGGCTTTTAAACCTTAAGTCTCCGGTTGCATTCCAGCAATCTGGCTCCAGTTTAAAAATAGTGCTGCAAGCTTGACCTTTACCCTAAGGAGCATGTCCAAGTTGTAAGTGAGGCTGGATCAAGAGTGTGTGCACAGGAGAATAAAGAAGAGATCAAATTAAATAAATCAGGAAAAGCATAAAAGTGAACATAGAATTAACAACTAAGAAATCTTGACCAGATTTTAATTGTTTTAATCATTGCCATTGATTGAATACTATATGTTTATTAAGGTTATTTTCTATCAGCAAAAGTATCATTTTTCATATAAAAACATAAATGATGGTCACACACTAGATCTTACATGTTCTGGCGATGACAGACTGTTTTTTAAGTAGCATCACTGACACATATGACATCACTCTAGCAGGCGCCATGGTCTCAAGCAGGCAAGATTTATTTGCTCATTCGGTACTTAGATTAACCTCACCACCCCAAAGAACTGAACTGATCCTTATTTTATTTTTCTTAAGTTATATGAAAACAGTTTTGTCTTGTCATAATACTAGTCTCATGTAATTGTTCACCAAGTCATTTGAGTGCCTCATGTGTGAGGTTAGTATATCTCTGTACATTGTAGGAGATGTAGTTAATCCAATCAACGTTTTTATTAATCTGGACCCACGGTGTTATCATCTCGAGTCCTGCTCTTCTCTCGTCTTGTGTTTTATATTCTTGTGGAACACCCCGTGGTGATTCTGCCCAGTTCATATATGCGGAAATGTATCCTTATCAACCTCTCTTTTATGCCTTTTCAATGTATCTAATTGGCCAGTTATTTTCAATGCATCTTATATTCCAACATACACAGCCGCTGCAGACATTCTGAGTCGAACCAGTGCACATAATCCCACCCAGTAAAGTGGCAACGCGTTGAGCAAAATGTTATCTCCACACATCCAATAACTGTCCGCAATCACTATAGTTTGCGTTATCATGAATGATGGTATCGGGTTAGTCCTTGTTATCTTTTCACAATTCTGGTCTGACTTCGTGTGATTCTCATACCATACTGGGGTTCCTAAAAGTGTTGGTCTGATGTTTGAATGTTCGAACGATGATATTACCCATGTGACTTCTCAATTAACCGTTGTGTTTCCGTTTCATATGCTCCACTCGTTTAGCATGCATATTCGAGTAATTCATTTACCTCATAATTTACAGGCGGTTCTTCCTGTGTTGTCTAAATTTTAAACTTTCGGCATATTTCCTTAATTCTCTCATCTAGCTCCATATACTTAGGGTTAAGTTTAGATCCGTACAACATTCTGCATCTTATCCGACACATAGGAAGTTGCAATATTGTGTGAAATGCCGATTTAGTTATACGAACAAATTTACCATTCTCATATTGCTGTAGTAGTTTTGTTGGCGCATGTGTACAAATTATGCATTCTTCGTTTGTCATTCCTTTTACCCCGTACCATGCACGCATGTAGCACCCATTTAGATGGGCCTTTCCCTAAAGTTTGTTGTTCTTTGGTCTGACAGTCCTTTGTTTTGGAATACATTTTTCATTTAGCGTAGTCACTTCCTCTATTACTTCCTTCTCTGTATTCTTGTAGTCATCGTGCATGAAAGAAAATTTTCCTTTTTTAACCTTGTGTTTGTGTGCTCGCTGTTGTTGTTGTTGTGATTGGCTTTTAGTTGGTTTACGTGTATCTATTACAGTTCTGGGTTGTAGAATAGGTACTGCCTTTTTTACTGTACTTTCCTTCTGTGTGTTTGCTCTTATTGGTTGTGTTTTGTTTTAACTGTTGACACCGGTGCTACTTTGGTTGTCGATTTAGTCGTAGTATGTATTGTTGCAGAGGTTGGCTTAACCGCTGTTATCAGTGCTCTTTTAGAGGTTGGTTTAATCGTTGTTGTAGGTATCGTTGTAGAGGTTGACTTAACCGTTGTTATCAGTGCTCTTCACTTCCGCTTCCGGTGAGCCTTTGATCAGCCTGCTTGAACGTGAGCTTTTGCAATAATTACCGAAAGCAGTCGTTTTAACGACTACTTGCTCATATCACTAAAGATATGTCTCAAGCATCTCGGATCTATGATCGTGATGCTCTTTTCAACATCAGAGAGTCGATGGAGGATTTTAATCGCAACAGTTACCAACGTCCGGTGAATATGTTTCCGGCTCCGCTTCTCATCGACTCGGACTCTGTGGAATATCGTTTGATCTCTCGGGTACCGGGTGATTTTCACAAGCAATCGAGTCGGTCTGGAGTACAGGTCAGGATGAGACGCGCAGTCACGACTGCTCGGAAGAACTCTGACGTCATCGGACGTCATCGATGTCTGATCGACATCCCTCTCGCTGAAGAGCGTGACGAAACGCCAGCGCTGCCGTCTGTCCAGACATCAACGAAAGGTGGTAAAATTTCCTCTCTTTCATTCGGCTTTTACTACCGAGTTGAACATGAGTGACAACTGGTACCCACGTGACCGCTGCTGTTCGCTTCAAAATATCCCGCTCTGCGCGCCTTACAGTGACACGGCGTCGTCAGTGACGTCATCGGAGCTGAATGTAGGACTTCTGAATGTTGGCTCCATTACTAATAACTCCTTTATTCTTAATGATCTTTTCACAAGAGTTAATTTGGATTTATTATGTCTTTCTGAGACTTGGCAGAGAGAGGAAGAGTTTATTCATCTGATCAAACTCTGTCCAGTAAGGAGCACTGTCCTGGGGAAGCCTCGCCTCTCTGGTCGTGGGGGAGGTCTTGCTACAGTCTTTAGGGAGAGTTGTTCTTGCAAAGTGATTCAGACACAGGAATTCACTTCTTTTGAGTCTCAGATGATCTTGGTTGGTTCTACAAGACTTTAATCTTCATGTTGATGACGTCACATCTTGTTCTGCTAAAGTACTTTTAACTTTAACGGAAGCCTTTAATTTTGGGCAACATGTTTCTGAACCCACTCATCAAAAAGGCCACATTTTAGACTTAGTTTTTACTCTTGGCCTGGGCATTTCTAATGTATCTGTACATGATGTCCATCTGAGTGATCATTTTCTTGTCTTGTTTAACCTGGACTTCATCATCTAAGCCTTTGAAAGTTAGGTCTCAAAGGCGTGTCATCTCTGCCGATACTGCAGACAGTTTTTCTGCTATGTTTGACGCTCTTTCCTTTGATGACTGCCCAGACGTGGACAGTTTGGTTTTTGTTTCACTACTCATTGTGTTGAAATACTGGATCAAGTGACACCTGTTAAATCGAACTTGAAAATTCAGAAAAAACGGTGCCCTTGGACAAATGAAGATCTCCTGAGTCTGAAGAGACTTTGTCGAAAGACTGAGTGTCTCTGGAAGTCCACTAAACTTGAGGTGAACAGACTTCACCTCAGGGATCTGATGTCTTCTTACAATGAGATGGTAGAGACTGCTAGAGCTGATTTCATCAGAAAACTGGTAGCAGCAAATAAGAAAAACCCCAAAGTTTTGTTTGACACGATTAATTCACTCGTGTCTCCTGCTCCTCAAATCACGCCTGTCTTCTGTGAAGCTGACAGCAATGCATTGTTGAGATTTTTCATTGACAAAATTAAATTGATCAAAGAGAAAATCTCTCCCCCTTTGTTTGGAACCCCTACTGTTTCTGAGCCCCTCTCCTCCTCTTGGTCCTCCTTCACTGCTGTATCTTTGGGTGATATTTCAGCACTAGTGAACAAGATGAAACCCTCCTCTTGCTCAGATGACGTCCTTCCTTGTAGGCTTTTTATCAAAGTATTTGATGTAATTGGCCCCTGGGTTACCAATATGGTGAACCTCTCCCTTTCCACAGGGGTTTTTCCAAATGCATTTAAACATGCCATTATGGAGCCTCTGCTCAAAAAAACAGGCTTAGACCCAACTGACCTCAGTAATTTCAGGCCTATTTCTAAGCTCTCTTTCTTGTCCAATATCTTGGAGAAGGTGGTGTCTGAGCAGCCGTCTTTGTTCCTGGATCAGAGCGACATCCATGAGAAGTTTCAGTCTGGCTTCCGTAAACATCACTCTACGGAGACAGCTTTATTGAAAGTGGCCAGTGACATCATGATGTCGGCTGACTCCGGTAAATCCACTGTTCTGGTTCTCTTGGATCTGTCCTCAGCAGGATCTGGTGATCAACTGTGTCAAAGGCTAAGTAGACTGAGGGATGAAGTGGGACTGTCTGGGTCTGTGTTAGAATTGTTCTCATCTTACCTTTCTGGGCGCAGTTTTAGTGTATCTGTTAAATCAAATGAGGTCTGAATCGGCAGATCTGTTGTGTGGAGTCCCTAAATAAAAAGTAAAGTAAAATCAAAATCACTAAGAGATTTCCTGATGTTTCTTATCACATTTTTGAACTGAGCCCCAGAGGCTGAACAGCTTAGTCAATTGTTTGCTAGAAATCAAACAATGGCTGAGTGAAAACACTCTACAGCTAAATGTGGACAAAACTGAAACTCTGGTGATTGCTCCTGATGATAAGGTTCCAGGGTTGAGTCAATACTTGGGTGACTTAGGTCAGTCTGTTAAACTGAGCCTGAGAAACCTGGGTGTTGTATTTGATAAAGACATGTCTCTTGTTCAACACTGCAGAAAACTGACCAGAAACTGTTTCCTTCACCTGAGAAAAATCTCTAAACTTAGGAAAATGTTGTCGGAACATGATCTGGAGCTTGTAATCCATGCGTTTGTTTCTTCTCGCCTGGACTAAGGTAAGGTAAGGTAAGGTAAAACTTTATTGATCCCTCAGGAGGTCTCCTTCGGGAAATTGTTTATTGTAACAGTTTGTTTTCATGTCTTAACAAGAAGGAGCTGTCTCGCCTGCAGTTTATTCAGAACTCTGCAGCGAGAATTCTAGCCCGCTCAAGTAGAAGAACTCACATTCTATTCATGGTCAGGCTCCTCCTTACATCACTGATCTGATCCAGCCTAACACCCCAGCTCGGGCTCTGAAGTCTGTGGATCAGAATCTACTGATGGTTCCACGCACACGGTTGAGGACCAGAGGAGAGAAATCTTTTCAGGCTGTTGCTCCTAAGCTTTGGAACAATCTTTCTCTCTTTGCGCTTGATGGAGTCCACTTACTCCTTTAAGAAACATCTTAAGACGTTTTTATTTGTTCAGGCTTTTCCTTGATTTTCTGGAACTCCTGTTGTGTTATCAGTTTTATCTTGATCTTTAAAATATATACTTTATTGAATATTGTTTTGATTGTTTAAGCACTTTGTGACCCTGGTCTGGAAAAGCGCTATATAAATAAAAATTACTTACTTACTTACAGTTGGTGCGACACAGAATATACACCGGGGATGCACTGCCGATGAAAACCCGACCTCGCCACCTTCCCCTGGTTTATCGCAAAGCTGCAGTAAGAGCAGTGGAAGAAGTGCAGCAGGCTGGCATCATAGAACCGTCCGACAGTCCGTGGGCCTCTGAAGTGGTGATGGTATCATCAGAAGTGGTGATGGTATCAAAGAAGAACAGCGCCAAGATGAGGTTCTGTGTAGATTATAAACCACTAAACTATGTGACCAAAAAGGTCTTTGGACATGGTTTTCTGGGTCCACCTGGTTTTCATCACTAGACCGGTGGAGTGGATACTCGCAGGTATCTCTTAGTCCATCAGCGAGAGAAAAGGCTGCATTTTGCACAGACGGGAGCCTCTGGAAATTCCGGGTCTTGAGTTTTGCTCTCTGCAACGCTCCAGCAATCTTAAAGCGGCTCATAGACAATGGTGCTTGCAGGTATTCCCCGTCATGAATGCCTGGTGTATCTGGATGCCATTCTGGTGCACCTTGTTCTTTTGCCGCTGTCCTAGGGACTTTGAAGCAGGTCCTACAAAGAGTGGAAGCAGCAGGTTTAAAAATTGCACCCCAAGAAATGAGATCAATGGTCAATCTGATTGGTCGACTGCTAGGTTTAGCTAGCGAATCAGCCCAGGACAATGAAACGGAAATGACTATTGTAAACAATAAGCAGCGATGGCATGGATGAAACCACAGTAATATTATCATGTGAATGAAGCAGATCAATGCAGCAAAGTCTAGACATGGTAATCTGGTCCTTTCACATGCATCCAGCATACATTATCATAACATTGGAACCCATCTAATAATTATACAGAAGGGCAATATTGTTGACATGACTCTAATGATCATTCTAGATAATCACATTATTTCTCTATATCTTGCTTGACACAAATACAGAAAAGCCCTCCGAGCTGCCGCTGTTCCAGGACTTCACCCACTTAATGCGTTTTTCCTGCGACGTCTTTCTTCCACAACAAGAAGACAAAGGACTGACAATGCCAGTCACTTCATATTCATTTTGTTATCCATCGTATTTTTAAATTATCTTTTGTTCAACAGGTGAAAACAAAGACCGTTCTCGACTAGTCTCAAATCATTTCCAGTTTCCACTTCTCTCTGACGTCAACATGCTGCAGCATCACTCACTGTCGCACATGCGCAGAACATACACTTTTGGCATTTTTTTCGAGAGACGGGGGCAAAATATGTCAGACCAAGAGGACAATCGTTTACCTGGTCACCAGAATGCCAGCAAGCCTTCATCTCTCTTCAGGCAGCACTCACAGTCTCCCATCCTTGCTTCCCCTGACCCGGAATTGCAATTTGTCCTCAACACAGACGCTAGTAACATGGGAATGGGCACGGTCCTGGCACAAAATGGAGCTGAAGGTGAGAAGGTGGTGGCATACTTCAACAAGTCCTGAACGGCGGTTTTATGCTGAACGGCGATATTGTGTCACAAGATGGGAACTTCTGGCCTTGATTTCAACCATAAAACACTTCAAGTATTATCTGTGTGGCCAACCATTTGTCGTTTGAACTTCATATTCTGCACTGCAGGGGCTAATGTCATTCAAGGAGCCAGGTAGCGCGGTGGATCGAAACGCTCCAGTCCTATGATTTCACAGTGGTGCACAGGGCCGGAGCTAGACACACAAACGCAGATGCTGCGAAGGAACCTGCTATCGGAGTAGAGAGGTGGCAGGTGATAGTTCCTGCCTCAATGAGGGATGATGTGCTGACTGTTGGTGCAGGTCATTTCTGGGTAATGAAAACAGTCTGTCGGCTTCGACAAGGATTTTATTGGGGCAGGATCAGACGTGATACAGATGACTTTTGCAGATGATGTGATCTTTGTGCAGCCTACAAAGGACCACCTGAGCATTTCAGAGCACAGCTTCAGCAGCAGGCCGCCGGGGCTCCCATTGAGAGAGTGGCTGTCGATGTCATGGGTCCATTTCCCTGTACGGACAAAGGGAACCACTACATCTTTGTAGCTATGGACTATTTTACAAAGTAGCTTTGACATGTTCTTGTTAATGTTGACAGAGTTACAGATTGTCTGAGTTGAGAGTGTGTGTTTCCGGATCCGGTGTTGTTGTTGTGGTTCTGACGGTGATCCTCATGTCACAAACGATCTCTGTAAGTGGTCTAACAAAGCAAAAAGACTCTCTATATCTGTTATTTGAATCCTGCAAATATTTAAGTAGCAGTCTAATATCTATATTTATTTAAACTACTGATTTACAGTTTTATTCTTGTAAAACTCAATTTTAAGATATTTCAAATAAGCCCATGATCGTCCCTGTAAATAAAGTATTTGTGTTAATAACGGTGTATGTAAAATATAAACATTTTTGTTGTGTTTGCATGTGTGGTGGTGGTAATTAATGTTAAAAAATAAAGTTTTCTTTATTTTCTCTTTCTAGCGATGTATAGTAACTGTATGTCATTGTTCATTTTAAATAAAGTTTTAGGTCATGTGACTAACACATAGGTACGTGCATGAGTGATGAGGGGGGAGGGCAGATGCATACTTGATTCAAAGCACACGACGAACAGAGAATGCAGCATCTGTATTACTCTCCTCTCCCCTTAAAAGGCTGCTACACACGTCTGCACTAATTTAAATTTCATTTCAGTTCAGTTTATAAGTATGTGATCCATTTTAGAAATGTTTAAATGAACGAATATATACTGTTAATCCAGTTAAAATTCATGTTTTTATTTGTTTTTTTCTGATCGCGGAGAGAAAAATCTCGGACTCTGGTTCATTTAAATATGTAAATTAGGGCGTGGAAAGGGACGAACAAGGCTGTGATTCATTCCACTTTGATTGGGATGTACAAAGGAATTGTGCTTTATTTGTGTGTACGTTCAGATTCATACATAGGAATATAATTGTATGGGCCCCATTTTCTGTATTTGAGTGCATGACCATTTTTAGTAGAAAATCCACAAACTTATTTGTACATGAGGCCCTGGTCTCTGTTTAAGCAGTTATATACATATTGTTTCTCATCTGCTGTTAGAACAGGATAACAGCAAAGTCATTGCTCCCCAGTGCGAAGTTTATCATTTTATCTAGAAAGGACTGTTAGTACGTCATAAGAAAACTTGTTCTCTGACCCAAAGCAATTTGGTGGTCATGTTACACTCACAAAATCTCTAGCCGGGTCGTCCAATTTATGAAGTGAACAACATTCAAATAGCTAAAACGTTTCAATGGGAGTCATGACTTGAACAGACCATATACAGCTAACATAACACAAAATGTTATTCATGGCCATTAGTTGTTAATTTAGATAGATGTACTCCTACATATTCTCACAGCGCACACACAACAAATAATAGAACCAACACTTTTATTCTAGTAAGTGCCTTCATCTATACTTATACAAAAGGTTATCATAGAAAAAGGATACAAAAAAATCAGTGTTCAGTAACTATTTGGCAATCTACTCTCAACATAATCTTTTGAGAATTTGTGTGATTTTTAAATCAATATTTGGTTGTTAAGATTAATAACAATTGATTAAAATGTTAAAGGAAAACTGCTGCTACAGACAGGTGCAGTTGAACTGCTTCACCAGAAAAAGTGCAACTTTTACTTTTTAAAAACATTTGACAAGCTCAGTAGTTATAGCAACCAAGGTAAACAGGTTTTTTTTCTAAACATTTGCACTTCAACATAGGCTGTGAATCCCAAGACAAAAAACTTTAGGGTGACATTTATGACCTAGTTTCTTGGAACATATTGTAATGATTTTATCTAAATCACTGCACTTCTTTGTTTGCCCTGTTTTTGTTTAAATATAATGAAATAATGGTCATCGCTGCTCCTCCAGCCAGCTTTAATCACGCCCCACTTTGTTTATAAAATGAGACCTTTGGAGGTGGAGAATTCCGGGATTTAAGAGGCACAGTGACAATCCTTGATACCTGACCAATCATCACAGCTGAGTGGGTGTTGTTATGGTAAACAAGTTTTCATCTGCAGGAAGTGTTTTCAGTGGGCGGGGCTTAAGATCATTTTCTAATGTCATTATTTCAATTAAATGAGTACAAACATATACACATACTGATGAGTACAATAGAGCTCCAAGATCTATTCAAGACACACTTAAATCAAGACATTAGTTGCCCTTTATATGCTTAATATAAAAATAATTTTCTCTTGCAGAGGCAGCTTTACCACTAATGCTACATATTCTGTAACCTAAATGTCCGGGTGAGAGAAAATATCCCTCCTGACAATCTTAAGGCACCATGAATTTAAATGAGTTAATGATAATAATTAAAAATCAATAAAGCTATACTCCAATGCACGACCAGTACATTTTAACTAGTCTTGTTTCCATCCAATGCCCACAGTTCATTAGAAATTGTCCGTTTAATATTTTAATATTAACATTATGTTTATCGTCATTATCTTTTGTTGTCAAATTTAGTGTTGTTTTTATTCAAACATATTCATATTCATGTGTGAATAATTTATTTTTGCCCATTTGTAAACATGACAAAGTAAGTGTTCTTGTTGAAAAGCCTTCTCAAAAAACTGATGACTTTAGTTGGAGGAACAAACAATAAAAGAAAGCAATGATACACCCAACGGTATTAAAACTAAGATGACATTGAACGTTGTCACCGTGTACCACAATAGTTGCCTATAAAATACTATAGGAATAAAATATAGCTTTTTGTTGGACCCTCACACAAAAACCTAACTCTCAAGAATAAACATGATCTTGATTAAAAACGCATTATAAAAAAGTGATAGTAAAACAGCTCTATTTGAAATAAAAAGCCATTTTGGTAGGTCCAACATAATCCAGCAGAGGGAGTCAAAGAGTCAGTATGTTTCCATCTTTTTTGAGTTCAAATAAAAAAGGTTGTGCCTACATGAATAACTTTCTGGGGCTTGAGCCTCTGAGGAAAAGCCCTCATCGCATTACTACGACAACAAGGACACAGTTGACGCCCCTAAAGACAACCCTGAGTCACAACGGCTGTAGGAGCTGTGACCCTCTGCAAGTCCTGCAAACGTGGAGGAGGAAGAGGATGATGGAGAGGATGAGGATACAGGTGATGAAGAGGAGGTGCTTTGTGTCCTCAATATGGCATCGGCAACACTACAGTGGGGTCGCGGGCCAGGTTCAGGTGTGTAAGTGAAGGTCAGAGCAGTGGAGTAGATTATCCCATCATTCCGGACGAGAGTGACGGGAACCTGCACCGGCTGTCTCACCCAGCGCCAGCCCTCCCTGAAGGCTGAGATGTCTGGTACCACACAGAGGACACTCTCGCCACATCTGAGAAAAGGTTAGAAATACACTCAGGAATGAAATCATCAAGACTAATACAAACACAGTTCTTATTAAATATAAATCCCTTTGTTGCCATCTGTTTTTACTGCTTAACCAAAAGTTAGTGCAAACATTATGCAATCCAATTTCAAAATGACAATTCAAATAAATAATTAAAATTTTGGGGTCATTATAAGTGAGCTGTGCCACCGAGTAGCAGTGAGTAAAACCAGGGGAAAGTGTCAACGATTCAAATGATTAACAAATTATTAACAATGAATTATCAAATGATGCCATTATTCTTTAAAACACAAGCTGAATCATCGATGTTATCACCGAGATCCCCCTTCCTGAACAGGTGACGCCCGGGTGAACAAATTTACCTGTACATCGTGTCAGCCTCGATGTCACCGAACCAAACTCTGAGATTTGGAGTGAAGTTCTGTCCCGTAAGCTCCAACATGGCTACGTCTCCGCCGCCATTTAACTACAACCGAAAAATACTTAGTTTAACAAAGAGGTTATTCGAGTGTAATAGAGTAAGAAAAACTGACATTTTGAGAAAATGTGGATCCTGGGACCAAAAAAAAGACTAGTACAATTTGGTGAGGTCGCAGTACCAAAGATCATTTGATTATGTCTATTTGTAGTAGCAGTAGAGAGAGCTGACAGCACAAGCTCAGACAGGGTAGGCAGGTGAGGCAGTGTCTCAATGCGCAATCCATCACAAACTGCATTGATACATGCAATTGACGTTTGCTGTATCTCTGAATGTCGCCAATATAATGCTCACAGATACGTTTATTTGCCTCGGTTTTCTACAGTCTGTTTGATGTCTTTAACCAATAACGTTTAATGTTTGTAAGGGTCTTGTTTAGTTTCGCTGATCGGAAATACAACCGCAGTGAAAGGCAAAGCTTGAGGCACACACTAATGAGCCTCATCAAACTACGTCACATCTGCAATGAGGCGGAGAGACTTTTAAAACTATAAGAAATAAGGTGGACTTTTATATCAAAGTAACGGAGGTTTGTGTGACAAAAGATAGATACATGGACTTAATCTACAGATAAAATTGAGACCAGAAACGGTTTTAATTTCAATCGTATAAAAAAGATAAAAGACTAAGGAAAATACAATAGAATATTTAAAAACTACCTTTTGGCTTTAAATAATTTATTCTTTGTTTAATATGAACAGCAGTATAATAAAATCATGGAAATCGTATTTAAAAAATTTAACCCATGGGTATGTGTGCGTGTGTATGCGTGTGTAAAGAATGCTATTAAGATATGAAATAACCAGTAGCCAATTGAATAAGTTACCCTTTTGGGTTTATATACTTGTAAAACTGACACTAAGGTGTCAGTGTCTCATCAACCATGAACCTCTGGATAAATCGGGTTTAATGGAATATTTGCTGGGTGTGAAGGTCAGGTTGAGAAAATCTTTGTATGCAAGGGTTTTGGAAAAGAGTTCCTCATGTTCCTAAGAATGAGTTACCTGTAAACTCTCCACAACGGGTACAGGAGTGACAGCTGAGGGGACGGGACCCATTCCCTCGAAGAATGTATATTCAGCCTTTTCTGTGCTGATGATGGTCCAGGAAGCTCCGTCATTTATAATGTCTTTGTTTGCCTCTTTTGAACATGGTGTGGCCTGAAATGTAAAAGGAATGCTCAAACGAAGTATAGCTGAAGTGGTTATAGTGCTAATCAACTTCAATATCTTAACATTTATTTCACTGCGATGAACACGTCAATATAGCGCTCCCTGGGTAATCACTGTGCAAGCGCAAACAACTTGACAACAGCATGATTTGGCTTAGTTGTGCTAAAATGTTGTCAGGTTACAATGACCGGACCACGCATGCAAGTATTGATGATGTAACGAAAGATAGACACCAAGACCTGACACAAGGTTACTTAAAAATAAGCACAGGCTGGTTTATGAAACACATGTTTCCTTATACTGCCATCTGTTGGTTAGATCTCGCTATTATAGGCAGATTTGTTTGTGGTCATCAGCTGTTATTTACCCTCAAATGGCCAAAGACCCCGTGACCAGGCACCAACAGTGACATAGATGATTTCTAACACAAGACCCGCAAGAAAATTCTAATAGTACCAATTTTACTTTTTGTGTCTTCATAACACAAGTGTTAATGAATGACAAAAGAAGTAGGAAAAAAATTACTTCTTGCCTACCTGAAACTGAATGATCCTCTCCTGTGACAGACAGAGATACATTCGTTCTGTATCTTTGAGGTAAAAGGCACATTTGTGAAGCTGCGACACTGGATCATCAGCATCTAACAATGCAGTTTGCTTGTCCACTTTACGAATAACCTGAGAAAAATTAACATCATTTAATAGATCTCTTCACGGCAGGTACATTTGTGAATGTTCATCAAAAGCATACCAGTCTGGGAAGAGCCATGCCAGTAACAGAACAGACCAGTTTGACCGTCTGCCCGTAGTGAATGTAGCCATCTCGAACTGCAAACTCTTCTCCCTCTGACTCTTCTTCATCCACTTAAAGAGAAAAAGTTTGTCAACTACTTTAAACTGTAGAATGCTGCAAGGCTCTTTCAACGTTGAAACTAAGTTAATAATAAACATGCAAGAAGGCTGAGTGTTTCAAGAAGTTATCAAGAGATATTCGACTCACAGAGGTGAATGTAGAAAGCTCCCCACTGTTGGGAACTGGCATGAAAGTTACCTCCCTCTACATGGAGATACCTGGTGCTCACTGTCTGCGAGCGCAGGCGGTTAAACAAAGCAATCTTTGTTCCCGATGCTATACACACTGAGAAAGCAAAGGGGAAAATGCCTTATTTTACTCAGAATTCAGAAAACAGAATGCGTTCCAACTGTTTCGCCAACTCACATTCTGCATTTTTTAAGGACTGTTTCTTCTTGGAGGGCTTCGAGATGACTTTGATTCTTTTGCTCAGAAACAGGCCGATGTTTGCGCCGCTTCCATACTGCATCTTGACAGACAGCATGAAATGTTTTCTTTTATCAGAGTCACTGATAAATAAAGTCTTTGCCGTGCAGAAGTGCTAAAGGAGAGGAAACATGTGGAGGTTAATACGGTTTTGCTTAATTCATATTTTAAAAGTTATACTTTATGCATGCCTTGTAAACTCATAAATGCAGCTTTAAAATGTGAACAGCACAAATTATATACATTGAGGTTTTGAAGGATATTTTTCACACTAAACATTTGCCAACTGAAACTGGTAATTTGAACTTATAACTATAAGCCTCAATGGGTCGGGGGGGGGGGTTTAATTGGAAAATGATCCAATGGGCCGCTTTCTTGGCCGTACGGGTACTTATAGCTTTCATTAGATCAACCTGCTGTCAATAGGTCTCTTTTGGTGTCACCACTGGCAAAAATATTGTCTGTGCTGTGGGCCTTTATTAGGTTTTGTCTTCATCTGCAGTTTACCCATTTACGTTGAATAAAGGTAGCATTAATACATTTTCTAAATTATATTAAGAATTATTTTTAAATCTCAAGAGGATTTTTAGATGTTAACTGCCTTACATATCAGATTTTAGACCGTTACCTCATCAATAAAAAGGAGTCAAAGGTACACTTGCGTGCCATATTTCACTCACTTTTCCCTCTAGATTGAGCTGCTGCATCTCTTGCTCGCTGTTGCCAATCCCAATGAATGCACATGGCTGCACCTCCTGCTCAGTGCCGCCCTCCTTCTCCATTTTCTCCAACTTCTTCTGCCAACCACTGCCCATCAAATACACACAGGGTGGCGGACAGAAGAACCTAAAATGAAAAATGTATTGATGAGGATACATGTTACACTCTTTCAAGAAGTATTCTTTATAAAGGAAAATTGACCTTTTTTCGTTTCCGTATGACTTTTGTGCAACTTTTGCATGAAGTATAAGCACAGTCTGGTCATCTTTCTCTTTCAAATAATTCCTCATTGCCTCCCTTTAAATAAGAAGAAATGTCAGCAGATTGAGTTTTGTTTTAATATGTGTCAAGGGATTTACAAAAGTCTGGAAATTTAAGCATACCTGGTTAAGCGCTGGTGTTGTTGTCTGTCAGCAAACTTTCTGCAAGAAAAATAAATATATATTATTACTTCGTTAGTCGTATTTTGAGGTTCTCAACTTCCTCTTCCGGCTGAGCTGAATTGACATTTGGGCATTATATGCATATCCATACGACGGTCGTGAAAAGGGGCTCACTTTTCTTCGTCCAAAAAGAAACACCAAATAATATCCAAATACCGCCTGCATATTTGTAACACACCTTTTATTGAAGCCCGACATGAAATATCGTCCATTAGATCAGTCTAGAATTTAAACTTGTTTTAAGCGGAAGCTTTCATTGTCACATGGCTGTAAACTAAGACACTTGGAGCTCCCCGGGTTCATTAATACAGTACATCATCAGCCTCAGTTTTAATCCACAAAGCCTCTCTCTGGTTGGTTCACAAACACCTTAGAGACAAGACACATACTCTCATTTGTACTTAAATATATCTCAGTTTTATCAAGTTTCTTGATACATTTTGACATATAAATCTGCCTGCGCAGAACAACATAGACACTTTCCTATTTCCTAGCCTATATGTTTTAAGCTAGTGTGGGCCCCATAAAGAGAAGTGGCTAGCAGGATTTGAAGTTTGACATACAGACAAGGTTTCTGAACAAAGTTGTCCTATTTGACTATTAGGTGTGTGTATTGACAAGAATCTAGCCATACCATGCATGTCACAATAAAGGGTCATTAATACAATAAGTTGCAATATTGTGGCAACAATGATATATTTGCAGAATTGCCCCGGTACTTGACTCTGGCATGGTAGAATGTACCACATGACTCCTGACAAAGTTGAAACGGATTTAATGTGTTTGGAAACCCCATTTTGCCCAAACATCAGCTTAAAAGATGCAGCAGTTTACTGCATCCTCTTGTCCTCAGTCACCACCAAAATCTTACGGGATTTCATTGTTTCTTAAGCTGCCGAGGACATAATGACTGCTACTATCTAAATATAAATATATGAAAAAAAGATATACTATGATTTGAAAGCCGAAAACATTGACACAGTGCTGTTGAATATTAACAGATTATCTTGGAAAATATATGTGTATATGAATCATCACACACCTCTTTTGACTACATATCATATATGTGTGTATGTAGTTGAGTGTGCGTGTGTGACGTCACATTACCACGTACATATTATAACCAACATTGATAACGACCAATTGCGGTGGTGAATCCTTGATATAGTTTTAAATCGCTGCATAGATGAACACCAACATTAAAACTAGGTTGACAGGAAAAGATGGAAAAACGATGGGGAACGATACATAAACATTACGTTTAATGCTCAAGTTTAGTACTTAACAGCCTATCTGGGATACTTAAACATCATAAACGGAGTAGAAATAGTTCAGTTCTTCATTTCGTAGGGACTTAAACGCATCACGGTAGTTCAACAAATAGCACGGATAGCTCGCGACTGAGTTAAGAAAAGTTGAATTTAGAATACTAAACCCGAAAAGCTAGAGAGGACCCGAAAGAACTTGACGAGTCACGACACATTTTAAGAGAGAAAGTCCCTTTTCTGAAAGCAATATTCAAGAATTTAGACACTTACCCCGTAACAACAGGCGCCATCTTCCAAAAAAACTCGCTTACCCCCCTCGAAAAAACCTAACAATCGCGAGATCCGTCCCCGGCAACAGACGAAGCAGGCTGGAAGGAAAGCACGGCATGAGGGGAGGGGGCATCGGGACGTGGAGGGGTGAGAGGAGGCACTGGGAAGAGACGGCCAGAAGGGCAGACGCCTTAACAACAGCCGTGGGAAAGTTTTGAACTCGCGCGAGGTTAGGAAAACTCTCACAATAGACATACATGAGGAGAGTCCGGTTCTCTCGCGAGATTAAAAGGGACTTTCACAACCGAGTCGATCCCAGGATGAAACTCGATTCCCACGCTGTTGAGCAACAGTAACACAGACTTGGCTCCACTGATAAAAGGAAAAGGAACACAAAAGTATACGCGTACGAGGACGCACAGGGCACCATTAAAATTACATTGGTGATTTAATTTGTGACTTTGAAAAAGGCCAAGCTATTTTGGCAATGAAAATTTTAATAAACAAAAATGTTTTTCCTCCTAAAGTGAGATTTCCCGTTCATATGTTTCACCGGGCCTTGCGGTGCTCTTTCTTTAAAATTTCAAATGGGAAACGCAATTTCTTTCAACCAGTGTCCCAAAAGATCTCCTTCCTTCTGAAGTTACCAGAAGGACACACGCTGATAATATTCAATTATCTAACATATCCTATTTCACTGACACACACAGTCGTCTACCGTACATCGTTTTACATTCATCAGCTTACAGAATACAAAAAAATTAATAAGAGGTGCATTCTTAAAATTAAGAAAGAAATCAAACGTCCCTCAATTTATTGAATATTCTCTGACATTTAGAATACATCAAATCAATTCAATGTTATGACGTTGAATTAATATGATGCCAATTCAGAACAGTTTTAATTAATACTAAATAAGAGAAAAACAGGACCCAGCATTTTACAATGAGCAAGCATTTGGCAACAGGTGGTGAGGGGAAACCGCGGGCTGAACCAGACTTAGCATGGATGGCCTTCTGCTAAGACCGGCTGGGAGGGAAAGGAGAGACAGAGGAATAGAAAGAGAAGGAGAGGGAAGAGAGACAAATACAGGTAGATAAGAGAGAACATAGTGGATAATGGGTGGCAGAATCCTGATTCTGGTGGCACTGTCAGGGAAAGGCATAGAGGGATCCAGCTACTCAAGAGGTGCTGAGAAAAAAGGTTGATCACAAAGGCTCTGGGTTAGAGGGGCGAGTTAGAACTGTACAGATGATGGGACATAATGCACGAAATAACAACAAAGAGAAAAATAGAGATCTCTGTGTTACATAGTAGATTTGCCATCATTAATAGCTGGTTCAGACAGAGCCTGATTCAGTTCGATAAGCTTTATAAAAAGTTTTATGAAGACTCCTTAACATAGAGAAAGTGTCTGCCTTCTGCACTGAGGCCTGTCATTGGTTTGACAAAAGACTTGATAGCTGAAGGCCCTGGCTCCACATCCAATTTTAGAGATTTGTGGTGTAACATCTGGGTTTAATCATAACATCCTGGAAGTATATGTTTGGAATAGATCTGTGATATATGTTGGTGCTGGACAATTTGTGGGTTAAAATATTGATTTTAAATTGTATTATAAATTATACTGGAAGCCAATGTAAAGAGGAAAGCACAGGAGAATTGGATCAAGCCTCTTAGTCTTAGTCAGAACACGAGCGATTCAGATGTCATACTGAAGTTCTGAATGAGCTGAAGAGTTCTGAGAGACTTTGTTGAGTATCAGGACAGAGTTACAGTAGTCCAGCCTGAAGGTAACAGAAGCATGGATGAGCTTCTCAGCAGCATCCAAAGGAAATAAATGCCTGACTTTTGAAATGTTACGAAGATATTTCTGTTATGTGTGAGTTAAATTATAAGGCTTGATCAAAGCAAACACCCCGATGCTTTACAGTGATGCTAGCAGCAGGAGCAAGTCCATTATGAAAGGCTATGTTATATTTAGGGTTTTTAGTAGAATTTCTAGTAGAACCTTGATTGTATGATATCAGTAACAGAACATTTTGGGTCATCTAGGATTCGATATCTGTAATGCAGGATTGTAGTAGTATAAGCAGATAACTTTCATCTGGCCTCATTGAAAAAGAAGTTGTGTTTTGATAGTTAAGACTTAAACATATTATTGCAATTAACTGTTACTATGTAGACACTCACAGCTGAATGGTGACGTCAATAACTATCAAATACAGTGTCAACAAAGAACACATTTGTGGTGTTGTAAAAGCCACACATTAGCTATAGAGATTTATTTGGAAGATTACAAAAATATTAGCATTTTACAAGAGAGAGGGGTACTACACATACTTTAGTCATCATAAAAATGATTTATGACCCCCTTGGGACATTTGATGACCTTTTGACCCCTGGTACCAGTCAACTTATGATGACCCCTCCTCCTCCTATGCCCCGCCCCCTGGTACACCAATTGTGCACTAAACCATTATGAACTTAGTTTAGAATTTTAGAATTGTGCAGTTGTCAGTACCAGACATGAATGGAGTGAGCATAAGTTACTGATACAGGAAAGTGTTTTTGTTCTAGGCTACAAGAACTACACATCTGATATTAATAATGACATAGCTAACGTTAAACGTTTTTCTTCTCTCAAGAAATCACCAACCTCTTTGTCGCCTCCTTTAAGTGGAATGTTACCCTCACACGGTGAAAAAACTCCTTTTAGACCTCAGAGATTCTCCAAATACAAAAACAGAAAACGTATAGTCCACTGATAATTTCTGTCAAACTGGTAGGACTGGAGGCTTAGTCGTTAATTTTCTTATCTCACAGCTAAAACGGAGCCTCTGTGAAACTTTCCGTCAAACTTTATTTACACACATCTTAAAGACATTTGTTCTTACAGATTAAAATATCTATGCGTTTCTTTTTAAAGGCGAAATACCAAACCAGTTTTCAACTTCTTACAATATTGTAATAACTTATTTCCAACTGTCTTATTCACACACCTCTTAAAGACATTGGATTCTCATTCAGGGTACGAACAGAACAAAAACACTAATCTTGACTTCTAACTATACACAACTACACAAAAATATTAGTCAAACATTCATGTTCTAACTAGGAAAAAAATGGAGTTCCAAGTATTAATACAAAAATATTCCTTAAGAGAGAGAGGATTATTTGAGATATCTAGAAGTTCGAGACTACTATAACCGAGAAATAAGCCAATATTTTAAAATGTAACATCTGTAGTGTTACACTTACATCCTCAGAAGAAGCGTCCAACAGCTTGGACAAGAAATGAAAGCTAACTTTCGGTGCCTCAACATCAGTGATGACACAAGAAACTTAAAAATAGAAAAAGTAAAATGAAAGTTTGTGTAGTGTCAGTATAAGGTCCTACCAAAAGTTAAACAAAGGTTTTGAGTTAAATTACTGATCCAGTTACAAAACCATCATGAAGATAGTTTAGAATTTTAGAATTGGGCAGTGGTCAGTACCTGACATGAATGGAGTGAGCATAAGTGCCTCATACAGGAAAGTGTTTTTGTTGTAGGCTAAAAGAACTACACATCTGATGTGTAATAATGACACAGCTAAGGTTAAACTAACTCTTAAAGATGAAAATGAATTTTAACCCATTAAAGTAAAACAAGTTCCATTAGGCTCATTGTTGGGCAGAATTGAGTCATAGTTTAACACATGTCTCTGCAAGAGTAAGGTCAAAAGGACACCGTGCAGCAACAGGCATCCCTCTATAATATACATTTTTCCTTTTTCCTTTTTGTAAATCTTATGTTAAAAGCTTAAAACAAAACCCACATTGTATCATGAGATAAGAACTTGGGAAACCAATTTTTCATTTTTAGACTTTATGGAGGTTAATTCCATGTAAAAGGAGAATTAATTGTTTGATAATCATTGACGAGTTTTAAATTGAAATGCATGTTTTCTGTGTTTTTACTTTTTTTTTTTTATTACAAAAGTGCTCTTATACTTTTTCTTCTACAACTATGACCAAAAATCTTGAATAATGCAGACTTAAAAGTAAAAGGTACTTTAACCTTGTTTTTTTTTATCGTAATGACAAAACCACTAAAGAGAAACACAACAACGGGTTAAGAAAAGTTATCAATTATTATTATTTATCTCAACTTTTACAAATAAATTTGATTTTTCTTCCTGTTTCTGTATTCAAATGATGTACACAACAATAACTATGTAACTTTTAATGGTTTTCTCAACACGATGATGGAAACATTTAATCCATAATGTTTATCATGGCTATGATTGTAACTGTTTTTGGAATTGTAGGTTTTTTTACATGGTTTTTAAATGGTTTATTGTTTTGGTTTTATAGAATTGTGTCAAGACAAGTATCAAGTGATTGACATCAAGAAACACATTTATGTCTCTTCTAGTTTAAGTTGTTATCCATGTGAAAACTTTGTAAAAAGTTTTGTAAACCATTATTTTTCCCCCCATTGTGTTTGGAATTACATGGTTCAAATAAACAAACATCAAAAACATAGTTGCTCATCCTAGATGATGGAGAACAGGAACTCACAATAGTGTGTGCTTTAGAGTGCACAACCTAGACTGGGTGTTTCAAGGAACCTTCTTCATGATGATGTAGGCCTGACCCTGGTGTGAAACTAGTGTGTGAACTATTTTATGAGATTTTACTTCAGGTACAACAATTGTTAGACACTGTTACATGATATTAGAAGTGTAACAATGCTTTGTCATGTCAGAGAATGGAAGGAGGTATTCATTAATAAAAACTCAACATCCCTCTCATCTACAGTTTAATGTTTATTCTTATGTGTTAACATCAAAACAGCTTTTTTACAGAATCATTTGACTTATCCAAACATATGTTGCATTCACAAATCCGTCTTTGCAAACTTCCACCATTATAGGGCTTCCAGGGTTATCTAGCTCTCATTTTCACCAAAGCAGGATCGTAAAAGATTCATAGGGGTAAAAATGTGTTGGATTTCCACAACCCTTGACTTATGGGTTTACGCCACTTTAATATCAAATCGATATACAAATGAAATCTTAAGAACAATCAAGGAAGAATACTTACTTCAACACTGAACACAACATACTCTGTTGAGTGTGGAGACCTAGATTTGTTGTTGGACAATAGCAAGAACTGTAATGATACACAGAGGATTAAAATATCCCCCTCGATATGGCCCTCACCACTCCTTCATGACGCGTCAACACAACTCCACTATAAAGAGTCATCGCCAAAGACAGGATTTCACCGCTCAGATACACATTGGAGACAATCGTACCAACCATACAGAAGACGTCTAAAGTCTTCCTATTTGGGCCCTGTGTCAACCGAAAGCATGGGTGCCTATGTGTCAGCCTGGTGTCTGACCACTATGATGCCAGAGACTATTTATTCACAAACAACCCTCAAGGAACCCTTGTCTGACTCTAATGTGATGATAAAGATGTTCAGACTGCGGATGCTCCTTTCAACCCAATCCTTGTTGAGGGAGAACAAGAGACCTCCCAGACCCTTCCTACTTCACCAAAAGAGGAGGTGGATGGTTGGATGCCGGATGTCCCGCTAAAGGTTGAAGACCATCGTATTTCATCTCTTGCACCGCACTCTGCGCAAGTTCACAGAAGAGAAATGCTACGGCTGTCAAGTCTACCACCCCGGTCAGTTGTACCACAACTATCTGGAGGCCACTGGCATGGAGACTGTAGAATACTTTTACCTGCAGAAGTTTCACTCTCTGCTGAAGAGGCTGTACACTCCAAATACTTTCTGACTGGAAACAACATTGAGGCCGATGACCATTATTACAGAAAAGATTGTTTTGCTCGAGCTGAAATTTTCTAAATTCTTCTTTCCTGCGCTCATCCTTTGTGAACACAGCGGTGTGAAACTACAGATGGAGGATCTGCGTCTGAAGTCTGGGAGAGAGCTTGATTTTTCAACCACGAGCAGAAGACGAGATGGGTCAGCTCTCCGAGACACTCGACTTTATTTCCCCAGACATTCCCACTCTAGAGAGTTTGTAGGATAGTTGAATAAAGCCATTGGAAACAAATTTTCATCAGGCAAACACGTGGAATTTAAAAAGTTGGAAATCATGTTGGAACAAGTACGATTACTTCACCGACATCATTGGGATACTATGGTGCGAACCACATCCTCTTTATGTTGAGGAGGATTTTCAAAAACCTTCAAAAATATTTTTAAAGAACTTGGAAAAGAGACAATTCTCAATGGGTGGTTAGCGGATAGCGAATAAGATCTGGGCTGAGGCTGCTGCCAGTCAGAGCCTATATGGATGACCTTACGACATTGACCAGGACTAAGGCTTGCACAGTACTGCTACTTGGAAAACTCCAGGACAACATTGAGTTGGTTCGCATGAAGATTAAGCCGAGCAGGCCCAGGAGCATCTCCATTGTCAAGGGGAAGCTGTCAGACCACCGCTTCCATATCATATATCATATCAGAATCCTTTATTTGTCCCGCGAGGGGAAATTCGGTTTAAACAGAAATATACAAAAAATAAAAACACCCAGAAATAAAAATGGATATTGGTGAGGAACCCATTCCAACGGTCTCCGAGAAACCTGTGAAGAGTCTAGGTCGCTGGTATGATGCTTCCCTTAAAGACAAAGAGCAGGTGGAGCAGCTCAGGAAGGAGGTAGCCAGTGGTCTGGAGAACATCGACAGAACCCTGCTTCCGGGCAAACTGAAGCTCTGGTGCATGCAATATGGACTACTCCCACGTCTTCTGTGGCCACTAACCCTATTTGAAGTTCCGATCTCAAAGGTGGAAAAGCTGAAGAGACGGGTTAACTCATAGTAAGAAAGTGGCTTTGCCTTCCCAGATGCCTAAGCAGCATTGGGCTCTACAGCAAAGGGATGTTACACCTGCCAATTTCCAGTCTGACTGAGGAGTATAAGTGCGCCATGGTCCGACTAGAGATGATGTTGCTGGATTCGAGCGATCCATTTGTAGCCCAAGTGGCACCCATCCTGGCCACCGGAAGGAAGTAGACCCCGTTGACTGCACCTGACCAGGCAAAGGCAGCACTCAGACACAGGGACATCGTAGGCCAAGTTCAGGAGGGGAGGAGTGGTCTTGGTCTCTGGGCCAGTAACGGCTGAGAGACGCAAGCTGGTGGTCCAGGAGGTACGGCGGGAAGAGGAAGCAGGAAAGCGCGCACAAGCTGTGACGCAGGCAAAGCAAGGGCAGTGGATGGCATGGGAAGGAGTGGAGAAGAGGAAGATCTCCAGGAAAGATCTGTGGAAGATGGAGACATTCAGGGCAAGCTTTACCATCAGGGCTGCCTATGACATATTGCCCTCTCCTGCGAACCTAAGTCAGTGGTATGGCGAAGACCCCACGTGCCCCCTATGTCCAAGTCCGGCAACACTGCGGCACATCTTGGTGGGATGCAGGAGCAGCCTCACCCAGGGCCGTTAAACCTAGCGGCACAACCAGGTAAGCTAAGGTGTCTTGCAGCAGTGCTGGAGGCTCAACGTAGAGGTGAGAATGCCCTTCCTCCCCTGTAGTCCCGTTGGCAGCCATCACCATTTGTCCGAGAGGGACAGGCCAGCCTCGCCACCATAAGAGCTGACACTGGACAGCTGGGCAGAGCACGAGACTGGAAGCTGCTGGAAGACTTGGACAAGAAACTCTGGCCAGTGGAACATGGGTTACTCAGGGAGTTGGGAGTGCCGGGGAAGGCCCACAGACAGGCAGTCAATGACCTCTCTAGGGCTGCTGAGAAAGGGAGTCAGTGGCTGTGGATGAAAAGAAAGGCTCATACCTGGGCCTTCAAGTGAGCTGATGGCATCTAGGAAGTGAACCTAGGACGCTGGGTCTCACTGCTGAACCCTCTGGAGGTTTCGTGGGTGTCCCACTTGACAACCCGAAGGATGCCATCACTCACTTGAATTCCACAGTCTCTTCGGTTCCTTAAGTGTGACTGTATTGAGGGATATCAACACCTAGTCCTACACAACAGATCTGATCATCTGGTCAACCAGTGACTGCTGTGAAAGTGCAGCTGTCAGACCTTGCGACGGTGTTGCAAGCAGTCTACTCCATCAATTCCCACCAAGTCCAGAAGGCAGACAGAAATAGACCGCCTAATCAAGGAGAGGAGGCAGCTGAAAAAGCAATGGAGGAAGAACATCTGATGACCGACACCAGGAAGAGGCTACACTTTACTGAAATGCCAGCACTCAGTCCACCAGAGTACGAGCCAGACATCAGTCCGCCCAGGAGCGAAGTTGACAAAACCGTGCGTAGAGCAAGGGTTGCATCAGCCCCAGGCCCCAACGGAGTCCCATATAGGCTCTACAAAAACGCGCCAGATGTCCTGCAATGCCTCTGGAAGCTGATGAAAGTTGTGTGGCAAAAAAAGTAGATACCAACATCCCTGCAGAGGGCCGGAGGGATCCTTATTCCCAAGGAAAAGGACTCCTCAGAAATCGGCCAGTTCCGCCGGATCAGGCTTCTAAATGTCGAGGGAAAAATCTTCTTCAGCGTGGTCGCTCATAGGCTGGCAGAATACCTGCAAAGAAACAACATGATTGACACGTCAATTCAGAAAAAAGGAATTTCAGGCTTTTCAGGATGTGTGGAACACACTAGTGTCATCTGGCATCAGATTCAGGTTGCCAAGAAGGAGGGGAAAGATCTCCATGTGGTGATCCTGGATCTTGCGAATGCCTTTGGCTCAGTCCCTCAGAGTGTACAGCCTCTTCATCAGAGAGTGAAACTTCTGCAGGTAAAAGTATTCTACAGTCTCTGCGTCAGTGTCCTCCAGACAGTTGTGGTGCAACTGACCGGGGTAGTAGACTTGACAGCCGTAGCATCTCTCCTATGTGAGCTTGCACAGAGTGCGGCGCAAGAGATGAAATACAAGATATAAGATTTCATTTTTGATATCGATTTGATATTTAAGCGGCATAAACCCATAAGTTAAGGGATGTGGCAAACCAACACAATTTTACCCCTATGACTCTTTTACAATCCTGCTTTGGTAAAAATGAGAGCTAGATGACCCTGGAAATCCTATAATGGTGGAAGCTAAAAGTCTGCAAAGACAGTTTTGTGAATGAAACATGTGTTTGGATCAATTCAATTCAATTCAATTTTATTTAAAGTGTCTTATCATAACAAAGTCTCAAGACACTATACAGTTGAAATAAGACTACAGTTGATTAAGGAAAAATAGATCCCAGCAATTCAACAAAGAGCAAGAAACAAAACACTGTACAGTGAGCTGTACAGTGAGCAATGGCGAGGAAAAACTTCCTTTTAGAAGGCAAAAACCTCGAGCGGAACCAGACTCATTGTTGACGGCCTGCCGCTTTGACCGGCTGGGAGGAAGGATGGGGGGGTAGACAGATGGATAAGGAGAGGAGTGAGGGAGGATATAGTGAGAGAAAAGAGGAGAGTGTAGGAGGGTCCATGGGGGTGCTGGAGAGAATTCGGGATCTGATGACGTGGTGAAGATCCTGGATCAGCAGCAGCTCTGGAGGTGGATCCCTGGATCAGCAGCAGCTCTGGAGGTGGATCCCTGGATCAGCAGCAGCTCTAGAGGTGGATCCCTGGGGCTCCGGGAGAGAAATAAAAAGGTGTGGGTTTGGGACAAATGTATACAATACACAGGTATACAGACTCTGGTGACGGGTGAAGATATATAGAGGGGAGAGGGACCGAGTCAAGGAGATAGGGATCCACCACAGCAGCGGCGACGGAGCCCCCCCCCCAATACCCTGCGGACACGGCCAGTAGCCGGGTCGAGTGCCGCCACATGAGCCCGGGGGAGCAATGGCCAGGCACCGGCCCAGGTCCCACGGGTCACAGGGGGGCCACGGTTGTGCGGGCAGGGCGGGGGCAATGGGGCTGCAGCCGTCCGGGAACGGCCCCCAATCCTCGAACCGTAGACCGTCCCCAACAGCCGCAGCCCACCTCCCCCATGTCATGAGGGAAGTTTGGGGGGCCAGCAGTATTCCATGGGCTGTCCACGGCCTCTTAGGTGCAGAGGCCCCGCCCATCACACGTACTGACCCCCAGCCCCCGCCCCCACCCATCATGCAGCACCCAGGGGGACTCCATCATCTAGGATGAGCAACTATGTTTTTGATGTTTGTTTATTTGGACCATGTAAAGCCAAACACAATAGGGGGAAAATAATGGTTTACAAAACTTTTTACAAAGTTTTCACATCTTCATCAGTGCAATGACTTACGATTGTTCTTCATTTCAGCCCCATAAGCTTTTAACGATGACTAAGGGGCTAAATAGTTTTGAGTGGAGCTTAACTTCTTCTTCTTCTGAACAAATGGAAACCTCTTGTGGAAAAAATGATTTCTGGAAACCTTGAACATGCAAGTTTTTTCATGGATGACCTTCATTTAGAAACAGTAGTTACAAGGACAGGTGATATTTTAAAAGAAAATCTGTTTTTGACATACATTGTTTAAAGTAAAGTTAAAACGATATTGCTTTTGCATGGCTTCTGTAAAGTTACCTTAGGTCAACAAATTGATAGTAGTCTTTATTTCTTCAAAATAAAACTGAATCACCGGTAACTTTCACACACAACACATGAACTCCATATAAATTATGACTGTAAGCATTGCGTTTGTCTGCTTCAAGAAATTAGGGAGTTAACTGTCAGGAATTCGTAAGAGGAACACGACATCTGTGACCTTGAAGTAAAACAACTTGAACTAGAAGAGACAGAAGTGTATGTCTTGGCACTTGACACTTGTCTTGACACTATTTTATAAAACCAAAACAATAAACCATTTATAAACTATGTGAAAACCTACAATTCCAAAACAAAGTTACAATCATAGCCATGATTAACATTTTAAATGTTTCCATCATCATGTTGAGAAAACCATTAAAAGTTACATAGTTATTGTCGTGTACATCATTTACAGAAACAGGAAGAAAAATAAAATCTATTTGTAAAAGTTGAAAATGTTTATTGATAACTTTTCTTAACCCGTTGTTGTTTCTTTTTGGTCGTTTTGTCATTATGAAAAAAAACAAAACAAGGTTAACGTACCTTTTACTTTAAAGTCTGTAATATTCAAGATTTTTGGTCATAGTTTGTAGAAGAAAAAGTATAAGAGCACTTTTTACAGACCGGTGGCACTGACTTCGCAGCTGATGAAGACACTGTCCACAAGTCCAGCACGCGCAAGACCCCCTGCAGTTTGCCTACCGGCCAGCAGTTGGTGTAGAAGATGCCATCCTTCACCTCCTGCATCGGACCTATTCCCACCTGGATAAAGGAAGTGGTTCAGTGAGGATCCTGTTCCTGGACTTTTCTAGTGCCTTCAACACTATCCAGCCCACTCTGCTCCAGGACAAATTGACACAGATGCATGTGGACCCTGGTCTGGTCTCCTGGATTACAGATTATCTCACTGATCGACCACAGTATGTCAGGCAGAAGGACATCACGTCTGACACTGTGGTGTGCAGTACAGGAGCACCTCAGGGAACAGTACTGGCCCCTCTTCTCTTCACCATCTATACTTCAGACTTCTGCTACAACTCAGAGCTGAGTCTCATCCAAAAGTATGCTGACGACACTGCCATTGTTGGATGCATCAGGGACAACAGCGAAGACGAGTATAGGAGTCTAATACGTGACTTTGTGGACTGGAGTGAGAGGAACCACATGCAGCTGAACACCTCAAAGACCAAGGAGCTGGTCTTGGACTTCAGGAGGTCCAGGACAAAGCCACGTCCAGTGTCCATCAGAGGCGACGAGGTGGAGATAGTTGACAACTATAAGTACCTCGGCGTGTGGCTGGACAGTAAACTGGACTGGTCCTGCAACACAGACCATGTATATAAGAAAGTTCAGAGTAGACTGTACTTTCTGAGGAGGCTTCGATCATTTAACATCTGCAGGAAACTCCTCTGCATGTTCTACCAGTCTGTGGTGGCCAGTGTCCTGTTCAATGCTGTGGTGTGTTGGGGTGGGAATGTGTCCAAGAGGAGTGTCAAAAGGTTGGACAGGTTGATCAGAAAGGCTGGTTCTGTGGTTGGCATGAAGCTGGACTCACTGGTGACAGTTGCTGAGAGGAGATCACTGAACAAACTACTGTCCATCATGGATGATGACAGTCATCCTCTCAACACTGTCATCAGTGAGAAGAGAAGTAGATTGAGTGCACGAATGCTCCTTCCCAGGTGCAAAACAAATAGACTCAAGGACTCATTCATACCTCTGACTCTTAATTTGTACAATTCTGAGTTCGGGGCAGGAGTGGAGAAAAAGTATCATGATGTTCTATTCTATTTTAGTCTTTATATCCTTTTCTTTGTTATTTTTCTTTGATCTACAGTATGTTCTTTATCTTTATCTTTAGACTTAGATTGTATCATCTTGTTCTTTCTCTTTTTTTCTCTTTGTTCTTGTTCTTATTTTATTTTGATTTATTTTTTATGAAAATTGCTGTATTTGCTGTGGCTAGTTGGAAAAAAACAATTTACCGAAGGAGACCTCCTGAGGGATCAATAAAGTTCTACCTACCTACCTACCTGTAGTAAAACAACAGAAAAGTAAAAACATAACACAGCACGTTGAATTGTTCTAAGGAAATGTTTACAATTGCAAATTCTTAGAACAACAACTATAAAAACTTTATCTTTAACAATTCTTCAACCAATACAGTATCATTATTCCAACACAGAAAACATGCATTTCAATTTAAAACTCATCAATCATTATCAAACAATGATTTCTCCTTTACATGGGATTAACCTCCAAAATGTCCATAACAATTATCTAAAAAAAAATCCTAAATTCTTATCTCATGATACAATGTGGGTTTTGTTTTAAGCTTTTAACATAAGATTTACAAAAAGGAAAAATGTATAGTATAGAGGGATGCCTGTTGCTGCACAGTGTCTTTTTGACCTTACCCTTGCAGAGACATGTGTTAAACTATGACCCAATTCTGCCCAACAATGAGCCTAATGGAACTTGTTTTACTTTAATGTGTTAGAATTCATTTTCATCTTTAAGAGTTAGTTTAACCTTAGCTGTGTCATTATTACACATCAGATGTGTAGTTATTTTATCATATAACAAAAACACTTTCTTGTATCAGGCACTTATGCTCACTCCATTCATGTCAGGTACTGTCCACTGCCCAATTCTAAAATTCTAAACTATGTTCATGATGCTTTTGTTACTGGATCAGTAATTTAACTCTAAACCTTTGTTTAACTTTTGGTAGCACCTTATACTGACACTACACACACTTTCATTTTACTTTTTATATTTTTAAGTTTCTTTTCTCATCACTGAGCACCAAAAGTTAGCTTTCATTTCTTGTTCAAGCTTCTTCCGAGGATGTAAGTGTAACACTACAGATGTTACATTTTAAAATATTGGCTTATTTCTCGGTTATAGCGATCTCGAACTTCTAGATATCTAAAATAATCCTCCCTCTCTTAAGGAATATTTTTGTTTTAATACTAATATTTTGTATAGTTGTGTAGTGTTTTTGTTCCGTTTGTACCCTGAATGAGAATCCAATGTCTAAGAGGTGTGTGAATAAGTTCCCGAGTTCTCTCCAGCACCCCCATGGACCCTCCTACACTCTCCTCTTTTCTCTCACTATATCCTCCCTCACTCCTCTCCTTATCCATCTGTCTACCCCCCCATCCTTCCTCCCAGCCGGTCAAAGCGGCAGGCCGTCAACAATGAGTCTGGTTCCGCTCGAGGTTTCTGCCTTCTAAAAGGAAGTTTTTCCTCGCCATTGCTCACTGTACAGTTTTGTTTCTTGCTCTTTGTTGAATTGCTGGGATCTATTTTTCCTTAATCAACTGTAGTCTTATTTCAACTGTATAGTGTCTTGAGATAACTTTGTTATGATAAGACACTTTAAATAAAATTGAATTGAATTGAATAAGACAGTTGGGGAAAAAAGTTGTTACAATATTGTAAGAAGTTGAAAACTGGTTTGGTATTTCGCCTTTAAAAAGAAACGCATAGAGTTTTACTCTGTAAGAACAAATGTCGTTAAGAGGTGTAAAAATAAAGTTGACCTTTGTTTAACTTTTGTTAGCACCTTACACCGACACTACCGTGGTACATATTCAAATGCCTCCACCCCTTTGTTCATCATTAATGTTATGGTACAAAGGAAAACATAAGGATTTCCTACTATATGTTTTTTTAATTTTTTATTTCATTAATAAATGCTGGATTTAATGTATTTTTTCTGGCATACACGATACAGCATCAAAAAGAAAATTCTAAAACAGTACATATGTTTTAAACGTTTTGAAATGGGTCTTGAGCAAAATCATCAAGATTTGACGTTTCAAAAAGTACAATGTGTAGGTAACATCCCCTCATTTAAAAGCCCAACCCTTTGAACAAAAATAATACAGCACAATTCCCATGAGGCATATCTGAACCTTCAACATTTTTATGGCTTAAGACCCCACTATTTACAATCACAACATCTAAACCTTCCAAAATATTTTTTTCCTGAAAAGCACATATGAGATAAGGACCCAAATTGAAGTTGCTACAAGATTTTGAGCGAGGTGCTCCGCGTGTGACTGTGTGTTTGCCATGCGCCACCGAAAAGGGAAGTAGTCTTCAAGCACTTCATGTCCAATATAGATGAGGATTGAGTTCATACCTGATAAATGAGAGAAAGAAATTAAACAAATGTTAATACTTTATAAAAGTGTACCATTATTTTTGTTTATTATACTTGTATCAAGTTAAGAGCATTTTGTATATTTATATTTAGGTCATTATTGTTCATGGTTGTAAAAAATAGATTTCCAAATGTGAAAACTTTGAGATATTAACGCTTGGAAATATATGGATTTGGATAGACTGAATATTTTGGCTTAAAAGACAAAAGCCCCAAAGGAAAAGTATTCCCAAATAATAAAAGGAAGTTTCAATAAGGGGTACTATTTACCAGCATAATAGAAAGGACCTCCTGACCACCATCTCCTTACATCGACTGCGTAATAGACAACAGCGAGCAGCACAAAGGCGAAACAGCCAAGAGTCGTCACATAGGACAAAGACCTTCACAAGAAAGAGAACCAAAGAACCATTGTATTAGACAAGAATATGGAATATATGAATTTGGAAAAAGCTTTTTATAAAAATTGATAACACAGCAATAGAAAATCTGCCTATAATAATGCATGGACTACGGAAATGTACTTCGAAAGAATACATCATTTTGATTTTAATGATTCATTCTTATTATTCCACCTTATGCATATTATTTATGTTTTTATAATGATCTGAAATAAAAATAATTAAAAAAATGATAAATTGTGTCAACGAAATATGCTTCTGAAGAAAGAACCTACCAGAGATTCTTGTTGACAGGAATGATGCCCTCGTTTGTGGAACAGTTGGTGAGAACTGCCGATATGACTCCCTGTCAAAACATCAAATTAGTCAGCTTGAAATTACACGTTTATATACAAATTGAACCACAACATTGTCGCTTGTAGTTCCCATAAAACACTCCAAAATGTATCTACTTACCAATAAAAAGCCCCAAATAAGGAACCTTGATAAAATACTGTTGTGAAGATCTCTATAGTGTAAAATTATTTTTCCTGCCTGTTAAAGAGGAAATATGATCCGTATTAAAAGACATTCATGGATAGAAAATGGCACAATATAGAAAGGACCAACCTGTAATCCAAGAAACCCCAGGACAACTGAATTTATGCTTCCCAGGACTCCTTCTGGATCATGCGGCATTTGAGTTGCATAAATGACCTGAATTGAGGTCAACATTAACATACTTCTCTTTAAACAACATATGATATTTCCACTACAAGCACAAATCACTAGACATATACGTAAGTGTGTAGTCATTTAGTGAGCTTCAAAAAAGGAAGAGCAAAATGATTTCGTTCAGTTACCCTAGATGAGGGTGTCTGGTAGATGTGACTTTCCCCAAGAAGCCAACGGTCAATAAACGCAGCTGCACCACCAGTACAGTTGAAGTATTGGCCCATGTCTCCAATTCCGCCAGGTCCAAGATAACCCCTGATGAAAAACAGAAATAAATAAGGTTTAACTTTAAATGAAGAACATTCAAGCATGTTGACTTTAATTAAGTCAAATACTTTTATGTGACTTACGCTGGACAGCCTGGTACCGGAAGAAGAAAAGTGAGACAGAGCCAAAGCACCTCGAGAAGGACCACACACAACCACGCAGGCCAGTAAAACAAAATGTCAAGAAATGGCGACCACCATGCATCCTGGGATTACAACAACAATGCTTTAGTGATATCAACATTAAAACTGAGAATGAAAAATATAACATACCGCTGTAATGATATCAAGATGGCCCCGGGCAAACAACAGATCCAAACAAGCTACGACCAGGTAGGACCATGCCAAGCGCTGCAAGACGCCCGGGATCCGAAGGTTGTCCCAAGACACTGGTGTGCAAAAGCTATTAAAGTCAAACATCAAATGCCACGAGAACACAAGTGATTAAGCTTTTAACTCACATGGTCCCTGGCAGTAATTTGGATTTACGATGACGACACCAATAACAAAGAGCTGCACGCTTCTCCAAAGAACTTTTTTAAGAACGGAAAAGCGGGTAACACCAGCACGGAGTTGGGAGTTTATAGAAAGTGCAATAGATGTCCCAATTATGAACACAAACCTATAAGACAGAGAAAATAAAATTCAATGAATGTTGCTATTCAAGGTCAAATGTGAAGCAATTCATACAGATCATATGGTCTCTATGACTATGGGAGTGGTTAAATGCTATCTTTAGAACAACACAAATGCTAGTTAATAACATTCTACTTGCCAAGGGAAAACCAGGTCTGCAACTGTCAGGCCTAAGAAAATCAAATAACACAGGTTAATCTCAAAGTCAAAGACTAGCTCTTAAAGATATACTGTACATGTCTCACCATTCCAACTCTCATGTCTAAAAAACCAATATCGTCCTCCGCCATAGTTCACAAACACCATAATAACCAATGAGATTCTGAAAAAAATCCAGCAAAGATATCTTCACTTAATCAATTGACTTAAACTTATCTTATAATATACCCTCTGAAGGTATCCAAAGATTGTAGCCTTTTGCTTGGACTGGGTAGAGGAGGGAGGATTGTGTCAGTTATGGGTGGAATCCCTCTTCCAGACGGGCCCAATTCCTGGAGGATAAGGTTGGTATGAAAGGTTTGAATAACTGCCTCTGAAATATCACAATTACGCACAAGAGCCATTGTACGGAAATCCTTTATTAGCTTTAGAAGAATTTAATGAGTGATTGAAACTTTGTGTATCACGTGTTATAAAATTAGTTGTTGCATTTGGCTACTCCTTACAAAATAACAAGGATCTACATAAATGTTTTTCAAAATGTAAACTCCATGGAGCAAGAAAGCATTAGTGCCTGGAATTCAGAGATACTTACAGAATTTATAAGCCTCTCTGCTTCCATGGTTCCACTCATTCCAAGAAGAATCCTTTTTAGAAAATCTAACCTGAAACAGATAAACAACTTAGCCATACTTTTGATTAACATGGAAAAAAAAGAGAAAAATAAATGAATATCCGGTCTCACCTAGTAAGTGTTCTTGAAATAGCAAATAACAACACAAGACCAGCATATATCAAGAATGCAACCAAAAGAGCTGGAAATAGATTAGAATAGAAAATTGTTTTTTCTTCATGACAAAGCTTTATCTGGTTTGATGTGTGTGCCTGTCGGTATGGTGGACTTACGTAAATAGCTATTAATTGGGACAGCATCAGTGACGATGGTGCAATTGACTGCGGATGATTGAGAAAAACTCTTCACCCAGAGTGAGTAGTTTCCCAACTCGCCAAAGTGGAATGGAACTCTGTGGTTGAATGTCAACAGTGTGTCAGACCGTAAAACAATTGATGCATCTTCATTAAGTCGTTTTTGAAAAAATATTAATACTTTTGGTTAGTCTGATTGACTTGCACAGGTGCTCACACTTACGAGCAAAAGACTTGGTCTTCAGCGGTACTGTTAACCATCAAAGTAATTTCATGCTGTGTGCCAACAACAAAATCTCCTGAACTCTGCTGGCCAGGGGTTGGAGCTTTAGGTAGCACTCCTAATTGCTGGTACAAGCACTCGTAAAAAAAAAAAAAAAAAGTTAGCACATCATGAGAAAGAAACTGGGAAGGAGATCTTAAATGGCATCACTGATGTGAAACCTTACCTGGTGACAATGATTGGAAACCCAATACACCACCACATCACTAGTCAGTTCATTGTGAATCTTCAAAAGGGCCTCATCCATCTTTAGTATTTGGTGACGATAACCAGCTGTTGTGGCAACAAAAAGGACAAATATTAAACCTTTATATAAATACACTACTTTTCTTCTTTTGAATACGAAATGCAATTACAACAACACACAGGGGCAGGAGTGGAGTGAGAGTATCTGAATGTTCTGTTCTATGTTAGTCTTTGTATCCTTTGTCTTTGTTGTTTTTCTTTGACCTATGTTCTTTGTCTTTATCTTTAGACTTAGATTGTGTCATCTTGTTCTTTCTCTTTATGCAAGTAAGTAAGTAAGTAAGTAAGTAAGTAATATTTATTTATATAGCGCTTTTCGAGACCAGGGTCACAAAGCGCTTAAACAATCAAGACAATACTCAAAAAAGTACATACTTTAAAGATCAAGATAATACTGAGAACAACACAGGAGTTCGAGAAATTCAAGGAAAAGCCTGAACAAATAGAAACGTCTTAAGATGTTTCTTAAAGGAGTCAGTAGACTCCATCAAGCGCAAAAATGTTCTTCTTATTATTTTATTTTTTATTTATTATTTTTTATTGTTTATGAAAAATTGCTGGCTATTGGAAAAAAAGAATTTCCCGAAGGAGACCTCCTGGGGGATCAATAAAGTTTTACCTTACCTTACATTCTATAAAATATATCATCCATAAAAGAAATTAGTATGAAAAGATTGATCATCATATTAGGGGAAAAGGAAACACAAGTAGGGCTATTATTAAATAGCAGTAATATGCTCAAGGACAGTGTTTTTCAAACTTTCTTTAGCCAAGGTACACTTTTATCATTGAAAAAGCAAAAGCCACACTGCCAGCCAAAAAATTAAAAAACATTATACCGTGCAGCCTATATTAACAAAATGTTGATCACTGTTACACTAGCTAGGTACTGCACCGTCATTTTTGAAGAAAAAACGTGTTGATCGCACGTAAACAGCGAAATTGGGTGAAAGCGCCTCAGATGAGGGACCGTCTACAAATTACTTACAAAAATGTAGTGTTGAAAAATATTGTCTGATTTAAACTAGCAGACTTTCTTTCAAACGTATTTTTTCTACAAATAACTAACCTTCATATATTGTCACACCAATCGTTATATTTTCACATTTTAGTGTATTGTTTTCATTATTTAGTTATTACATATGGGTAATAAATAGTGCATGTAATAACTCCTGAGGTACAACTGTTATATGCAGCACATTTCTGCCACAATCATCCATATCATGTTTCTTTACTATTTAAAATGTCCTCTTAATTCCTTCATATCTATATTTACATGGAGTCTTTCATAAACATGTTGTAATATAAACAAATTGAAAGCGCTGATGGTCACCAAATGTATGTCACTTATGGAGTACCTTTATATCAAGTTACTACACTCATTAGTTTTTTTTAAATTCTGTAATGACTCTGTAATTGTTACAAGGTTATTAAAAAATGTATGTGAAATACTGCATTAAAATAGTGATATAAAATATTTTAGAGGAAAATTGTGAGTGTATGTGATATGAATTTGGTGACCATCAAAGTTGTAATTACAAAGCTATTGCAAAATGTATGTGAAACATTGCACAAAAATGGTGATTTTGAAAATGTAAAGATGAAATTTGAAAAACTAATGAGTGTAATAACTTGTATGTGAAGGTACTCCATAAGTGACATACATTTGGTGACCACCAGAGTTGTAATTACAAAGTTATTACAAAATGTACATGAAATATTGCATGAAAATAGTGATATAAAAGATTTAAAAAATAAACGTAAAAAACTAATAAGTTTAGTAACATAATATGGAGGCCCTTCTTTAGTCACATGAAGATGGTGACCATAGAACCTAAAATGAAGGAGTTATAAAGATGGGAATTAAAAGAAGTCAACCCTTTTTGGGTGTTCGTCTATTGGAGGACGGTCCCTTATACGCCGCCTGCATAGAGATCCGTGTATTTTATCAGGACAATATGGCGAAATATACAGTTCAAACGAGCTTGTAGTCAATACAGCAGGTGACTCCGATTAGAAACAGGTACGATTTGTTATTCCTTAGCGTTCCCGAGTTATTAACGCGTAAAGATCGAATCTGCCAATATCGAGCCTACTTGAGTGAAGGGTTGGACTTTTATGTCGCAATGTCTTGTTTAAAGCTAGTGTTAATTTAAGGACTGTAGGCGTTATTTATAAAATATAGTATTATTGTACATCAGCTTCAATAATCACCTATTTTGCAACATACCTTAAAGCTCTCTTATGAAGCACAAATCCAGACAGGCGGTTGTTTATTTGAAAAGGGTATCAGGGCTTTGGGTCTCTCATGCCGAATGAAAGCATGTGAGAAGGATGAACTGAAGGCAGCAGGAGCTGAGCGATCACATGTTGGAATAATCCGTACGAAGTTCGCCAGGAGGGAAGTTCAAAAAGAGCGATACAAGTCTCCAAAGACTTGAAGGCATGAAGTGGGTCAACGTGAACTCTGTTTAGCTTGACGCTAGTCAGTGTAAATACGGCATATTCCGGTCATCATCATTACTGGTATCAAATTGATCTATGCAGTTTGGTTTGTTTTTCAGACTTTTTTCGTGAGACACATCCGTCAACAGTTAGCTTTTAGCATGCTAGCATACAAACAGTAGCTTCAGTACTATACTTACAGGCGGAAATCTCTGCGGACAACGGTGCCACACAAACGGACACCATAAAAACAACGAATGACAAACGAACCAGCTCATATCTCCCTGGGGATGTCATTGTATTACACACTTGTGTTGTCTTTGCCGTGATGGAAGTTGCATCACAAGTTCTATCCGTTATGTCTCCATGCTTTGACATGACGCGATAAATCTTGCGCATGCGCATTATACAGGCTGTCACCCAGGCTTACAAATCGAAAACCGAGGCAGAGAAGTGTGTTGAGAACCAGGAGTTCCTGCAGATTCTTCAGTTGGATTTTAATAGCAAATAAACAAGGATTTGAAAGGTCTTTAATCGATCTTGGACCTCTATTGTACTAAAATACTTTTAATTGAAATATAGTAGCGGGTACATGGGGGGTGGTCTCTCACCCGGATGATGGGTAGTCACCCACTGAATGTTATAAATGTTTGTGCTGTGTATGACATGTGCGGTCTGATCCAACGGCCTGAAACATTTAAAGGAAAAAGCAAGCAAATTGGGACTAGCGATCCACACTCCAGACCAGTCGGTGGCGGTAATGCACCATCACGTTGTTTTCCAACCGCAATAACAGAAAAAGAAGAAGAACGCCTGGCGATTACTGATCCACAATGACGGATAAACAAAACGCCCAGAAAAGGTATAGAATCCTTAAATGGAAAATAACTAGTTCATAAATCGATCATATGTTAAAATTAGATATGCATCGTTGTTTGAGATAACGTTTTCCCCTTCTGGTCTGGGAGGCTAGCAGGTGAAGCTAGTTTACTCTCATCACAGTTACTCGTTTCTTTCCTGTGATTTCCAGCGTGAAAATAGCCACCGGAGCTGTCGTTTGTGTTGAAAGTGAAATCAAAGGGGATGTCACCATAGGTATGATTTAAGAAGTGTTTTTTTTTATATTTCTATATTCTTATAATTTGATCCCCTCACTCAGGTTCGCGGACAGTGGTTCATCCGAAAGCTCGGATCATCGCCGAAGCAGGACCTATTATTATAGGGGAAGGAAACCTTATCGAAGAACAAGCTGTCATCATTAACAGGTGTAGTGACATTCTGAGTAAACCCATCTTTCACGTAGAATTCTACTTCATCAAATACTTAACATGGTATTCATTTTTACGCAGTCATCCAGAGAACATCCCTGAGGATTCAGAAGTTGAGCCTAAGACAATGACCATCGGTGTCAACAATGTTTTTGAAGTTGGCTGTGGTATCCTTTGTTTTAGAAGCTTCAGCATAACTTTCAAATGAGAATTATTTCCTCTTAACCCACAATACAGTGTCCGAGGCTCTGAAAATTGGAGACAATAATGTGATAGAATCGAAAGGTAGGGCACTGTTTATTCTTTGAAGTGAACCTCTTAAAATGATCTTTATTGTGTCACACAGCTGACGTCGGCAGGAATGTGATCCTGACCAGCGGGTGCATCATTGGGGCCTTCTGTCAAGTGAATACTTGTGAAGTGATTCCTGAAAACACAGTCATCTATGGTTCCGGTTGCATGAGGCGGGTTCAGACTGAGAGACCACAGGTATGAAATGTTTTTTTTCCAATGACATTTAGAGTTAAATGTTCATGCAATATCTGTTGAAGTATGTATGCAAAAGCTAAGTCATTGTTTTTTTTTACTGTATTGAAATTCAATTGAACTTAATTGTTAAAGCCACTTTTAAACGGCACTCGGGTAATGAGCTCTGGGCAGCTTGCTCAGAAAAGATTGGCCTAGTAAAAAGAAAATAAGATTGAGACAAAGCAGGCATGCATAATTGGCTTGGTGTATAATTGTTTTATTTTCTGCATTAGCTGTAAGTCACTTGTGCATTCTGCAGTAAAGTAGTACGTGTCCAGAAGAGGTATGATGCAACTTCAGCCTATGATTGTATGTGAATGAAATTAGATTTTTTTTCTTAATAAAGTAATTTAAGAACCATCTCAACATCAAGCTTTGTCATCCTTTTAATGCAAATCGTAATTAAAAAAAAAACTGTACTTTTTAATTGACAAATGTTTTTCTTCTCCGACAGCCTCAAACTCTGCAGCTTGATTTTCTGATGAAGATATTGCCCAATTACCACCATCTAAAGAAAACTGTCAAAGCTACTCACACCACCACATAAGACCAGTCCTCGTCATTGAAGGCAATCAGCCACTACAATTAACAATTGTTTCTAAGGATTACTATATTAGTGTGTTTTTTCCCCCCCTATCTGATAATTTATGATTTTGCTTTTTTATAATTCATTAAACAATCTTGAAATGCCTATACTTACTGTATATTATTTTTACAATGTCATGAAAAGTTACGCAATTTGCGTGTTTAACCTTGACAGTCCAAAATACCAGATCTTTACCATGGGATGTTTGTATTGATTCCTGCACATGATCAACATTTTGTTTCCAAATGAAAATGGAACCTTGGACTTGAAGGTGCTGTTCATTATTTACAGCTCTCTAAAATGTAAATGGAGGCATTAGAAAACCCAGAGCTGCTCAAAAATTACAAAGGCAATTATCGCTTTAATAAGGAATAAAAGTCAAGCAACACAAGTTTCTTTTTTTTATATATGGTCTGAAAGCTGAATTGACACACAAGGTTAAGTATTAAAATAAAAATATATTTACAAGCCTCAGCCTTTGGGTTTTAATTTCATGAAAAACAGGAACTACAGTTATTCCAGCCCCTGCAGTTTCCGTTTCCAGGATCTTTACTGCTGAAGATAGGTAGCAGTAACCGTACATCACTTCTTGGTCGGAACACCATCTGAATAATCCTCCAGAATCTCCGCCAAATGATGATTGTGAGTCTTGAAGTGGTTTTTTCTCTGTCCACTTTGCTTCTTTCTTTTTTTAACTGGCATCTGTTCAAACAATGAAAAAGACATCATTTTTTTCCTGGTTTGTATGCATTACATCAAAAAAGCTTTGTTTGACTTATACAAATTGCGATTAGTCATGGGTATTGAATATAGCAAGAATAAGAAGAGGAAATAACCAACAAGGTTAATGTATGTAAAGGAGGAAATGAAGAGGATATATGTGACTAGGACGAATGAAAAACACTTCACTTGTTATGGCAGGTGACTTGCTGTGGAAAAGCTTATAGATGGATGGATAAATTATGGTAAAGTTTGAAAGACAAAGAAAATTCAAATTTAAAACAAGAGAATTCATCAGCACTGACCACTTTCTTTGGTCCCGACTCCTGCATGGATGTGATGCCTTGTTTTTTCAAATACTCCTCAATCTTCTCTTCATCCATAGAATCCACAGGGACACTTCTCCACAGCTTCTGAAATTCTGGAATATTAAAACATTTTTTTTAACTTAAAAGAGCAATACTTAACAATACAAATCCAAAAACACCTTTTTAAAAAGATCTAGAAATTAACTTTTTTGGGGTTAAACATAACTTACCCTCATCCACTACAAACTGGCAGTGCTTGTCATTGTAGAACAGGATCTTCTTCTTATCCGGTCTTGTCACAAATATGATTTGATCGCCCAATGCCTGTAAAATGAAGAACACTTGTATATTAACACAATACTAAGAGCTACATAGCAATAGTAAGAAATAGTAATAATTATTAATAATTTTACCTTGATGGCCTTGGCAGAGTTGGGCAGACCTTCCTCAACATCCTCCAGCAAAACTCCTCCCAGGCCCAACTGGTCATGTTTGTCCAGCAGTCTTAGTAAAGCTTTTTTGTCTTTCAGGTTGTACTTGGGTTTGAAGCCATACGTGCCATCTCGGGCGTCAATTTTTGGGTTGTTAACAAGAGCCTGATTAACAACACCGGCCAAACATTTAAAAGCCTGACCTAATTTTCCCTCAAAGAAATAGTGATGATCAACAATAATGTCAATGTATGTTCTCCCATTATATTAATCCTCCTTTGAACAGTACATTAAATATACAATTATATAAATTGACTGCATATTTTGAAATTGCCCATCCAAGTATTTTCATCTTTATGCGAAAGCATTTTGTAATTGGGTTCACTCACAACTATTGTAACATCACAAACAGTAATTTAACACACATTAAATGATGTGATAGCAGTTACGTGACAACAAATTTGATTACATGACATTATATATAGTTTGTCTAGATAGTTGTGTGACAACCACAATCAGTTTAAATGAGTATTCGCACGAGTAGTAGACATACCTCAGACATAAGCCACTGCTTCTGTTTCATGCCTATATCAAGAAGTTTGGTCTCATCCAGGATCTCCTCAAGGGTCAGGAAATGGGTGTCACCATTCTGATGCCTTGTCTAAAAAAACATGTACAAAACACAAGTTAAGGTAAAATAACAAGATGATTCAAAATAAAGAAAAATGTTGAAACATTTAACTTGGGTAATACCGTGTCTCCTACCTACAAAATACTGTGGGGGAAAAAACCTTATGGTTCACCTTGACTTTCACAAAAATAGAAAATAGACAGTTCCAAATATCCAAAATGATTCTCTATTAGGTATTTGCAGTCTCATAATCTTAAAATATCAACTAAAAAAAATGTGATTTGATGCATTTTAGTTGCTCACCTTCATGTAATTGACTATCTTTGCCAGGCAGCCAAACTTGTACCCGGAACTTGTCTTGATGTTAAAATTGCCATTACTTGACTCTGTCATGGGAAGGAGAACATTGTGTTAAATTTAAGCAGGAAAAAAAACATGTTGATAATGCCCAACAGGGATAATATAGTTAGGATAATTGGTATTGTTAAGCTCTTCAAGTTTCTTATTTGTTTTTAAACAATGCTATACTTAATGTCTTGTGGCTTCATCTCACAGTTATAAGTATAACATTGTCTTCCTTAAGAGGAGCATTTAAGACATTTGGTCTTAATCTCCATCTTAGCTAAATAATGCAGACCCACTACAGGAAACTTAGAACTGAACCCATGGCACAAACAGGAAGCAGATATTAAATCATGAATGACTCAGTGTGGGCGTTACCCAACGTTGCACTGAACACTAAGGGGGGGCAGATACTTCTTGACAGACAGTCGAACAAATGGTGCGGAGGCTAGACTACAAGGAACCAGCCGACGGTTTCAGAAAACCTGATGAAGGCGCTCGTTTAGTTTTAAGAGGAAGAGAGACAAGAGAACAGCAAAGAGAGACGGTCTAAAAAAGGATGAAGGTATAAAGGTGAAGAGAGGACAGGCTAGTTGCATGGTCATAAAAGCAAAACAAGATAAATTGGTAAGTTTACATCTTTTTATCTATCATGCCTGTCTTGCATCCGTTTGGACTATGTTACAAATATTTAGGTTTCTGAAGCCTGGCAATTTATCTTAAAATGAAGACCCAGGACCTAAATATTAATGTCTCTGTCAACTATTCTCTACTTTTAATTGACAAACAAGTGCGTTAGCAAGCATCATCAGATCGAATAAAGAGACATTTTCTGAAGTAATCATGTGAACATTGATTATTCTGTGTGCAAATGGAGGGATACACTTAGGTTGCAGCAGGTAATTGCATTTAGCAGTTTCATGGCAACCCCTTTGATGGAGTGCTTTTAGTGTCAACTACAAGAAAGACACCTTACAACTCTACATCACACAAAGGTAGTGTAGATTGATCTTTTCCATGTTTATTTTTAGCAACTAAAATGGTTAAGCATGAGGATCATTTGCCTGGACTGGCTACTAAACCGTCTCAGTTTTCATATACTTGTAATCTGGATAAAAAAACCATCTATGTCTAACAGACCAAAATTGCATGTGCTCACTTTGGAAATTATAAATGCGTCAATATTGAAGTTCTAGGTGGAATTATTATTAAGATGCAGGCCGTTCATGTCACTCATTAACTTAATATCCAAGCATTTTTTTTTTTATAAAACTAACCAGTAATTTCTCAATTTTTTTCTTAAAACAGCAATAATGGATAAGAACCTTCATGATTTCAATCAAAGTGTGTTCCCCCAAGCATTGGAGCCTATCCCCGTCTCTCAAATGTCTTTTCAAGTCCAGGGGGTGTACCCCTTTCACGATGGCTGGAATCTGGCTTGCTTCATCATCCTCCTGCTCTTCATCTTCACCATCATGTCACTGGCGGCCCTTGCTTTGCTGTACGAGTTATTGGACTGTGGCTGCTGTGCAAAGGGGACAACACAGCACCAGCTACAGGAGGATGGAATAGGAAGCTGCAGCAAATCCATAGCTGCCCTTTGCAAAGAACCAGATTCACTAACTGAGATCGTTTAGACAATTTCTTGCTATAGTATTTCAACAAATTTAAAGTTGATTCTTATGTACGAGAATCATGAAAACAAGATGCTAAATGTATATCATTGGTACACATTATCTTGTTTTGTCTTCCTTCTACTCAATCTACAAGGCACAGCATGGCCAAATTTTCTTGGGTGCAAACGTTCCTCTCCAGAACAATTTCTGAATTCCTTGGTTATATCCATAGCTTGTTTTTTTTTTTAAATTGCATTTTGTGCAACCTTGGATGCGTAAGGCAATGCAGTGATATGTAAGGCAATATATGTATATATTATTTTATAACTATGAAACTTTTTTTGTTTTCTTAACAAAGGGATATAGTAAATGTTTAATTTGGAATCTAAGCTTTAAAGTGTCGTAAAAATGTATTTGTTTTAGGTAAGAATTGGGAGACAAGTCCTTTGCTTGTACACAAGTTACATTAAAAGTAATCTGTGAAACAATGTATTTAAATGTCTATAAAGACACAAGTTATGTTTAAGATCCTAATGTTCTCTTCAGCACACATGCATGTTTATCAAAACACCAAGTGTTAAAACCTTCACCTAGCTTGTTAAATAAAATTCCATTTAAGATGTCTTATAACAGATACTTTGAAAAGTATAACCGAAATACATGTAATCATACTCCGATCCCCTTTTCCCATAAATAATCAACATAATAAACATGTTAATGTTATTCGGTTTGCGTCTCCTAATCAACTACGTATGTTAATAGCGATAATAATTCAACCCTTCAAAACATCATTGGGGGTCTCAATGGTTGACTCCTGATAGCCACGGAAAGAGGAAACTCCTGGATGTAAGTAAAAACCATTACAAGGTGAGCACCTGACCATTACCACCATTTTATTGAAAATGTGTGGTTAGCTTTATTAAAGTGATCACACAGAATTAAAACTTCACTCATTTTCTACTCCCCCTCATGTCAACCAAGGCTTGGGATTATTTTCAAAGTAATCTGTTCCTTCTTAGAGTTATTGGAAAAAAATATGTTTATTTTAATGAAGCAAATGATGCTCAGTGGCCGCGAGCCAGTGTCAACAGTAGACTGTATGGGCTTGCGATATTAACCCTACTTCCGGTTTATGTCACTTGTTATCCTTTGAACGATTCTTCTCGTCAAGGCTTCAATACAAGATGGACATTACAGGTTAGCACCACAGAGGTATTTGGATGTATTCAAGTATTTTAGTGGAGGAAGATGACAACCACTGGGCTCTTGCGCGACATTAAAATTAATATAAATGTTTTCCTGTAACTCTCAAAGGAACAGATTACTCTGAAAATATTCCCAACCCATAGTCGACATGAGGATGAGTAGAAAATGAGTACTTTGAAATTTTAATTTTTAACACTTTGTGTTTGATGCTTAATAATTATTCAAATACCCAGGCTTTATACTTTACAAAAATCACTGGAAAAAAAAATGTAGAAACTTAGGGTTGAGAATGACAGTGTGTCCAGGCACTCACTTGTCTGGGTCTGCACTATTTAGACACTGCGACCCTACTTTATACTAATGTGTTTACTATTTCCATTCACTTCGCGTCTTGTAGTTAAGGGTATACAAGCAAGGCCATGAAACGGCAACATATTTTTTGTGCCGACGGTGGGATGAGCCACACAAATATTGACAGTATTTACAATGTGTACATTGATAGAATCATCCCTTTTCTTAAGAGTTAACATTGACTGCCGCCAACTCACCAGTACTGTGTTTTGAACTAGAGGAGCTCTCCTTTTCAACTTTGGGCTTCTTCTTCTTGTGCGAGCCAGTGTCAGAAGACGCTTGTCTTTTTTCAACAACTGGGTTGGACAGAGCCCTTTTCTTGAAGAGCTCCCGTTCTCTCAGTAAAGCAGGATCCATCCTATTGAATAGTACAAAGAGAAATGTTGAAATTGATGTGATGAAAGTTAAAAGGAAGGTGACACAAACATGGTCAGTGGACGGCGATGTTCACGTGTAACAAGATAGTGAGAGTGTACAAAACCTTTTTTATTCCACGTGAATTAAGTCGTAAAAGGCATGTAAGACGTTTTTTTCGTTTGCTAGTAGTCTAAACTCTCGGTTATTTAGCTTATTCGCACGTTAAAAAGTCGATACATACATAACACACTTTGATTTAAAAAACAATTAGTCTGTTAGCTTCGTAATGTTGTCAACACTGAAAGCGAAAAACGCTGACCTGAAGTTGACGGAAATCACAGAAATAAAAGATGTTTTATCAGCTGAACAAAATGCCCCTGATACACAAATGTTGAAGACAGAAAATCGTCAGTCTCTGGCTAATTTCTCCGTGAGATCTTGGCGAACCAACTTCACACACACATCCCTTAGCCGCTTTGGTGTGTTGTATTTCCGGTACATGTGTTGAAGCTGTCGTGTATGACCATTACTGACACCTGGTGGTGAGAAGTGTAATGTCGCTTTGAATTTATCGAATTGAGGAGGCATTTTTACGTTATTTGACAAGGATGATCAATGCTCACCTCAAGTGGGCGGAAACGTAATATTGAAAGTATACTAAAACGTTGATTATTTCCACCTCTATATGGTGTAAATATGAAATATTATTATTTTCTCCCACAAGATCACCACCATCGTGTTAATTAAAACTAATAATCGATCAAGTAGGCAAAAGCCACGTTTCCTATATTAAACATTTTTTTATTCAGTCCAACTCACAGGCTGATTTTTCTTTACATTGTTCTCCATGTAGAACAAAAATGCATATGCTTCCCCACTTCTACATTACATTTAAATTATTTATTTTACAGTAAATCTATTTTTGATTTGAATCTATTGTGGGCCACTCAAAATATTTTGGTGGTCCTCAATTTGCCACTGGGCAAGATTTTGACACAATTTCTAGAATGAATATAGACAAATTATTTAATTATTAATTCATTAAGAATAAATTAGTTATTTTACTTCTTCATATCTTGTCTTCTCACCATATTAATTATCAAGGTGCAGGGGCCTATGACTCTCGTCTTATAAATAATCGACCTAACTTTCATATGCTACAGAACTATGTAGAGAAATGCCAAAGAGTTTATTAAAACTCATTGAAAAGTGTAATTTGAGGGATTCTGCATTTTTATAGAATGTCTCCTTAGATGTTCACGTTTTGTGTGTTTTTTAGGTTGAAGGAAATGTAATTAAAATGTAAATATTAATTCATTTACATTTATGAGTATTATTCTAAATTGAAATTTGTCAGAATCCTTATGTTTAGTAGGTAAGTACAAAAACATTTCATATGTATTTATTATTGAGATATAGCCATAATATAACAATATATTAAATATTAACACAAAAAGATACAATGGAGCCAGTAAAAAAACATTTGTGGTGTGTGTAGTTGTCCTTTATTTATTTATTTTATTCCATGCAATAATTTGTTCTTCGTGCATTTAAATATGATTCTTCTCCAATCTACTGAAATTGTTAAAGTTAAGTTAAGAAGCAAAGCAAAACTAAGGAAACCTTGCATGCACTGAAGGAACCCACATTCTGCTGAATCACACATTCTGATGAGGCACACATGATAAGACCAAAGCTTTACTTTGAAGCTAAAAAAGCATCCTCAAGAAAATACATTATTGTTAATTATTAATTATTCAATTAACCTTCAACCTGCTCTGTATATGGACTAAAAGATTTACAACAAATTGGGTTTCTGTATGCTTCTTCACATGAAACAAATAGATCAGTGGCATTATACAACGGCATACAACATCTGTTAACATGGTAAATCCTGTTAGAGAGGGTAAAATCCATTCAAAAATCATATTTTCCTTCTCACCTGCGCATTTGAAACTCCCCTGCTTGCTTGAATCCAGTTTTGTTAGCCACTGAAAAAACATGAAGACCAGAACACAATCAAGAATCACTGACGTTAGGTGCTGATGATAGGCTTGACTGTTTATTGATTGATTTTCCATTGTCAATTACCTGAACTTGCATCTGGTTGTCTCATTTTCTTCTCAACCCTTTCCCATGGAGGGCATTTATAGACCGACTGCTCTTTCTGCATGCTGAGATGCATCTATCCTTATTTAATGTCTGATGCAAGAGCAGAAAAAGAAGCTGGTTCAATTGCAGAAGAAAAAACATGAAAAAACAAATCACATCCACATCAAAGACACACACAAACAGAGCTGGAGAAAAAGTATATGCCTTTACTTGCATTGACAAAACTGATAGCATACATCACACAGCACAAGTTGTTCAATGGCCCAAAGAGAAACATACACACATAGAAAAAAACACACACAAATCCTAAACTGTTATTTGTGCACTTGCTTCCTAATTCGTAATATTTGAAACAATGAAGACAATCATGTTAAACAATCAATTTGTGATGACTGTAATATTTATTATAAGGTTCGTTAAACAATTTACTCATATAAAGAATAACAGGGAATGTTTCTGAAAAATACATTTTATTTTAATTACTTAAATTGTTTTTCCCAATTTACCTTCAGTTACTAGATATCAGATACACCAACTTTCTCTGTGCATCCACAAAGTTGTCCTCTGGTCCAGTCTTAGTTTAGTGGCAGTGTAATTGACTAACATACATTGGCAGAATTGTCATCGGTGTACTTTAAAGCATACATCAAAAGCCGTATATTTAAATTCCTGTATCTACTACAACACGCAGATTCCTTCGACTATAGTGTAACTAAAGTACTAGTACTATTACTTATATGCACTTGGTTTGGATTGTTACATAATGTCTTTGTGACATGATTAATGTTCATCAGGCTGATTGGATAAAGGTCCTAGTCCTGAGGTTGACTTTGAGTAAAACAGAGCAGTATAGTTTGAATCAATTTATATAGCTTAAGTTGTCATTGCGTCTTTGTTATGTTTAAATCAATGTCACTCGCTTGTTTACTTTTAACGCAGACTTGGATCATCTAATATTTATTTTATCTACAAGACAACAAAGATGTTGGACCCATGTTTTTTTCAATTTTCAGCGATAGTTTGGGCTGCCGGTGGGCAATACAGACTTACAGACTCCGAAGATTTTCTATGGTTTCGAGATCTGGAGATCTGTCAGAATGTGCATTGGAGTTAGCAAAATTCACTTAGAGGGATTAGCACCATGAAGTACAACCTTGGATTATCTATAAAAAAATAATGTATATGATATATAGGGCCTACACACAGCTATTTTCACACACCAATAGGTCTTGAAATAATAATAATATTATATAATATTATTATTTTTATTAATTCATTACCAATTACATTCCTAGGCGAGCTGAGAGACATGGCCTCTCCAGCTTGTCATGTGCCTTCCCTGTGGTCTCCTGTCAGTGGTAAAGGCCCTGGGATTCAGAAGGGATCCCTAATCAGATGCCTGAGTCCCCTCGACCAACTCTTTTAAACGTGGAGGAGTAGTTGAGAGTAGGGATGTAGATCGACTGGTATACAGAGAGCTTTGCTGTTTGGTTTAACCCGACTGGTGCAGCTTCAGCATAACTGCAGATTCTGTCTCAATCTGCATGTTGTTCTCATGCTCTTGAACTTGATCTCTTATGACAGGATCCAAACCCAGATTCATGAACCATGATTCCTCTATGACTGTCAAATAGTTTTTGGTAAGCAGGCATGTTTAGTTCCTTTAGGTCAGCTCTTAATTCTTCCATGTTTACAAAATAGAGATTTCTAAAATAAATTGTAATAAAAGATGCATTAGGCTAGATTCAATATTGAGCGAATAAATCATTTAGTATGTGCTAACCCAGTTAAGGTCCAACTACATAACAAATTAATCACACTGCTGTGCAACAACTAAAGGGGAATATAGGCATTTAATGTGAGAGAAAAATTAAAACAATAATATTATTACATTTTAGTTTGATAAAGTCAATTTGGTAGGCTACACATGCCGGTTCCAGATGATCATATATAGATATATATATATAATTTATATTTAAGTTCAGTTTTACTTAAAGTGTCAAACCATAGCAGAGTTATCTCAAGCCACATGACAGTTTAAATTACACTTTACATTCAATACGGAAAGTATTCACACCACTTGACTTTTAACACATTTATTTGAGGCACCTTTGGCAGACATTACAGCCTTAAGTGTGTTTGGAAATGATGCCACAAGCTTGGCACACTTAGATTTTAGGTATTTTACCTATTCCAGAGATTAATACTGTTTAATTCACTACTCTGACTCGGCCACTCTAGGAATTTCACACACTTGGGCTTTGTTATTTTTGCTTGGAGTCATTTTCCTGTTGAAAGATGTTTCTGTACACTGCTCCATTCATCCTTCCCTCTATCCTCCCAGTTCCTGCTGCTAAAAAACAGCCTGATGCTGCGGCCATGCTACATCGAAGAGAAGATATTAGTGAGTAAGTAAGTAAGTAATTTGTATTTATATAGCGCTTTTCCAGACCAGGGTCACAAAGCGCTTAAACAATCAAAACAAGAGTCTACAACAAAATATATACTTTAAAGGTTAAGATAATACTGAGAACAACACAGGAGTTCCTGAATATTAGCCAGGTGATGAGCGTTCCCTGGTTGCCTCCAGTCAGACGCTTGTTTTGAACATCTTCCATTTCTGAATGATAGACGTTACTGTGCTCTTAAGAACCTTGAGAATGAATCAGTAATTTGATGATGATGATGATGAAGTCAGTATTGATAATAGTGGCAGCAGCAGGTGCATGTATTTAATATCTATATACATATATTGAGACTAAAAAATGTCTCCAGTTTTTTAAACTTTATAACAATTTGTGAGTGGTTGAGGCTTTACAGGTCCAAACCACAAAATGTGAGAATTGTTTTACTTAAGCAAGTAAATGATGATTGTGTCTAAATTACAGTGTATTGATCCAAATGTTGACAAGCAGATACAGAAAAAGAGCCAAATGGTTTCTTAAAACTTAATTAGCCAAAATTGCCTTTTGTGTGTTACTTAAAGGGATCGTGGGCTTTAAAAAGATCATCCAATCAGAAGTTCTGAGTTCAGCTCCATGACATCCTCCTAGAGAAAAAGCCTCAGCGTTGACCAATGAACATCTAATTCCATTGTAGTGGAATTTGGGGAAAATACATGTAAGTAGAACTGAACTAAGTAAGTAAAGGTTATTTGTGAATCGCCTTTCTAGACCAGGGTCACAAAGAGCTTTAACAACCAAAAACAAAACACAGCTAAATTATATACTTTATAAGGCCAAGATACATAAGACAAACAAAGGAGTCCCAGAAAATCAAGGAAAAGCCTGCACAGATAAAAATGTCTCAAGTTGTTTCTTGAAGGAGTCGGTAGACTCCATCAAACACAGAGGGAGAGGAAGATCGTTTCAAACAGCCTGGAAGGATTTCTCTCCTCTGGTCCTGAAGCGTGTGCAAGGAACCATCAGCAGGTTCTGATCCACAGACCTCAGAGCCCGAGCTGGGGTGTAAGGCTGGATCAGATCAGTGATGTAAGTTGGAGCCTGACCATGAATAGCTCTGAAAGTAAGAACCAGAATTTTGATCCTGAAAGAAACATGCAGCCAGTGAAGATTTTTAAGGAACTGAGAAATATGAGTTCTTCTGCTAGAGCGGGTCAGAATTGCTCCTTCTTGCTTAGGCATGAAAACAAACTGTTACAATAGTCTAAACGAGAAGATCGGAAATGCATGGATTATAAGCTCCAGATCATGTTATGACATAATTTCCAAAATGTAGAGATTTTTCTCAGTTGAAGGAAACCGTTCTGGTCAGTTTTCTACAGTATTGAACAAGAGACATGTCTCTCAGTTTGACAGACTGGCCTAAGTCACTCAAGTACTGACTCAACTGCAACTTTATCATCAGGAGCAATAACCAGAGTTTCAGTTTTGTCCACATTTAGCTGCAAAGTGTTTTCACTGAACCACTGTTTGATTTCTATCAAAAAATTGACTAAGCTGTTCAGCCTCCGGGGCTCAGTTGGATCAAATGAGCAGTAGAGCTGGATGTCATCAGCAAGAATGTGGTAAGAAACATCGGGAAATCTCTGAATGATTTTACCCAGGGAAATCAAGTACAACAAAAATAATAAAGGACCTAGAACAGAACCTTGACGGACTCCACACAACAGATACGCTGATTAAGACCTTATTTGATTGGCAGATACACTGATCGGATCTGGTGATCAACTGTGTCAAAGCCTGATCAATTTTCTCTTTGATCAATAATATTGTCAGAGAAAATCTTGCTGTCAGCTTCACAGAAGACAGGCGTGATTTGAGGAGCAGGACACACGAGAGAAGTGAACGTGTCAAACAACACTTTGGGGCTTTTCTCATTTATTGTCACCAGTTTCCTAATGTAATCAGAACTGGCAGTTTCCATCATCTCATTTAATGAGGACATCCGATCCCTGAGGTGAAGTCTGTGCACCTCAAGTTTAGTGGACTTCCAGAGATCAGTCTTTCGACAAAGTCTCTTCAGACTCAGGAGATCTTCATCTTAATTTTTCTGAATTGTGACGTTCAATTTAACAGGTGCCACTTGATTCAGTATTTCAACACAAAGATTAGTGAAACGGTGAATCAAATTGTCCACGTTAAGGCAGTCATCGAAGGAAAGAGGGTCAAACATAGCAGAAAAACGGTCAGCAGTATCAGCTGAGATTACACGTCTCTGAGACCTAACTTTCAAGGGCTTTGACTCACGGATGAAGTCCAAACAAAAGAAGAGAATGATCACTCAGATGGACATCATGTACATAAATACATTAGAAATTTCCAGGCCGAGAGTAAAAACTAAGTATAAAATGGGGCTTTTTTGGTGAGTGGGTTTAGAGACATGTTGCTAAAAATTAAAGGCTTCAGTTAAAGTTAAAAGTTATTTAGCAAAGCAAGATGTCAGCAACATGAAGATTTAAGTCTCCAAGACTCTCCAAACTCTTCCTCTCTCTGCCATGTTTCTGAAAGACACAATAAATCCAACTTGTCTCTTGTGAAGAGATCAAAAAGGGATTTATTTGCAATGGAACGAGGATACAACAGGCCGATGCAGCACTGCAGTCACAGTGGAGCAGCGGGACCTTTTGAAGGCTACTCCAGCGGTCACATGGGTTACAGCTCAGGAGTAAAGTATAAAAGGAAATTAATACATCTGACCACCAGTCCTGCACTTTGTATGCTCCAGGATCTCCGTTGACTTGCTGTCACACACATAACGGGGAGGAATGTAGCGCAGACATCGAGTATGTCCGATGACGTCAGAGTCCAGCGGGCTGACTATTGTTTCATGAAGCAAATCACTTTTTTTTGCAACCCACCAGATGAAAATCTATACTCTTCTGTACACTTACTAAATTTAACAAGGTTAAGTGTCAACCCCCTGTAATCAGTAAAGGAAGTTAGTGAAAGATTATAACAATGTATCGACAATGTGTGTTTGTCACACTTTACTACTCAACAGCAGAAAAGTGTGTCAAAATGTTGTTTTTTTCCTCATTTTCCTGAATTTATTTACTAGACCACTTGTGCTCTTGGTATGACTATCAACTTTGATGGCGGGAAAGTGCAGTAGCTAGATGTGTCCATGTGAGGGCAGCTTATCTTCACCGGTCACAAAGCACCCTCAGATAGTCGGACATGCATTTATCTCATTCTCTGGAATGTAGCTCATCTGCTAGAATGGAATACAAAAGCTGTGTGTCTGCGGAAGCATCCGCCTTTCTTGGTCATGGATGTCAGGAGAATACACAGCTGACAATTCACTCAATTATTCATTTCCCACTGCTTAGCCATTGCTAGATCCCAGTACTATAGAATACTATAAAACTTAAGACATTCTTATTTGTGCAGGCTTTTCCCGTTTTTTGGGGGGACTCAAAATGTCTTATGTGTCTTGGACTTTTAAAGCATGTATTTTAGCTGTATATTGTTTTGGTTTGTTAAATTGCTTTGTGACCCTGGTCTAGAAAGGCACTTTCACTCACTCACTCACTCACTCACTCACTCACTCACTCACTCACTCACTCACTCAGCCAGTTTTAAGTTTGGAATATCTGAATGTGATCCCTCTTAGTTATGATGTTGAGTTTGTTTAAAATACATTATAATTACAGTGAAGAGGACAACCGGGGATCAAACACTGTGTACATACATGGTTTATAAATTTGGTGATTAGTTTGCATGTGTTGTTGGTATTATTGTATAAAAGCATGTCTACAACCGGTGTGTGCGGTGTTTTAGATAGTGCTGATTTATGACCTGGACAATAGTACTGATGGTGTCCTAACATGACAGGTCCGCTACAGGGGAGTTGGCCCTTTTGTGACATTTTAAAAAGGGCAATGGGAGCATCACTCACTCACAAATACGCTCTGTCACACATCTTTGACCTCCACACCCTCAGGTGGCAGCAGAGACCCCATACTGGAGATCAGAGATGGGATTAACATCAGGACCCAGGATTAATTTCTCATGCAGGGTTGGGATGGTGAAACACCGTTTGGTGAAACACTTCACACCACATCTCATGACTTAACACATGGCAGAGATCATATATTGATACAGATAAAAAAAAAAAGTTTAAATGACAAAAATGAAAACACAATTTAAATCAAGATTAGAAAAAATACAAAAGTGTCAATTATATAGTATTATATTGACCGCATTAGAGCTGGATAAATAGTCACTTTCACCAACACTAGTTCAGATGCGAGTATAGATGTTCATTTCTGTTGACAATAGACCTATGGGGTATGTATCGTTTATGTTCAGTGAAACTACAAAAATGGGAAATCATTCTCGGACATCTGACTGCTAGCAAAACTTCAGATGTTCCCCATTTATTTGTCCTTTTGTTAAAGAGATCTACTGGTTACAGTTTTCTGGAGTCTGTTGGAACCGAATAGGGAACACAACAGAAGCAGCTTTAGAATTTACATTTTATCACTGAAATATCTTTCTTAGACGTGTGACTCATGTGGGAGTTAATCATAACCAGATTTCTGACAAATACTTTCACCTACAGTCTGTCAACTGACTCTTTTTTGGCCCCTTGCAGCAAATGAATCAATTATTAGAAGCACTCTTTATCTGCTGGACAACTGTTGACTACCATTACCAGAGCAAAAATTTAATTGTACCAGCATTTGTGTATTTTCTAACAGCAGCTCAAGTGGGAGTAAAGACACTACATGGAGTTGATAAACACCAGGCACTGTTGCCACGTGTTGCTTTTAATGTTCGAGCTATTTTTAATTTATTTACTTTTTGAGATTGTAACTTCAATCTTTGTCAAATAAATACAACAAAGAATTCCCAAAAAGCTTAATTCGTACTACCGATGAGCATACAGTAATTAAAATGTATAATCCCATCTATGCGTATTATCCCAAAACAACATTACCAGTTATGACTCAGTTGAGGTCTCTTGGGGCCCCCTTGGAAGAGCTGGGTGATGTAGTTGGGAAGAGAAAAGTTTGGGCCTCCCTGCTGAAGAAAAACTAAAGAAAAGGAACAAGAAGACGATGGTTACCGGTTAACATTAGATTGAAAAATAGCACACATTAAAAAAAAAGCAATTTCATTAACTTGTACCCAGGGGAAAGGAGTAAACCAATATTTAAATATTGCAATTATGTTAGAAATATTACCCTAAATACTTTGACAATGTCTTGCTATTATGATGCTCTCAAACACTGCTGTAAGAGGGATCAATAGGTTTTATCTATCTATCTAAACATCTATTGTACCCATTAGTGATCGGAGTCAGCAGTTAATACCTCATAGAACCAGATGTGTCAGTCGGTTTATTACCTTTTAAAAAGTCACCAAGATTATTTAGTTAAATACCACAATATTGTAGAAGGAAAATCAATCAATTAATTTCCATGCATCGATCTTGTGATTAAATCAATTCTAAATTTAGCCTTCCTTCTGATTGTACGGATAAAACAATAAAATGTATCTTGAAATAGATTAGCTGTTTCTTGTTTGCTCTCATATACTGTATGTTAGTCGATATATGTTCGTCTCTTATGCTTATTCTGAGACTCATTACTCAAAACAAATAATGAATGCCAAGGGCGCACTTCGATTCAAAACTGGACGTTAGTGTCCCACCTCAGGATCTGAGGCTCCTGAATGGTTCTCAAGGGGTCAGCAGTTTTATAATATATTCAGGAGCCAGACTGAGACAGGCTTTTAGGATTTAAATGTTAATAATAAGATCTTAAATTATATTCTCAAGTGGACAGGAAGCCAGGGCAGTGAAGCTAAATCTGGATTTATTTGCTGTCAACCATTTAGAGTCCTCGTTGATGAGTTCTGGAAAAGATTATGTCGTGCAGGAGGGAGTCGACACGGAAAGATGATGTCAATGCCATTGAGGAGAGAGTTACAGAAGTCCACAGAGAAGACCATGAATGCATGAATACTACTTTTTCCAAGCCAGCAGGTGAGAGCATGATTCTGATTTTAGGTATCGTTTTAACTGGAGAAAACAAAATGAGACTCTACATTAAACGGGATGGAGCTATGTGAAATCAGAATTACAATCAACCTCGCCAGCAGCAAAAAAGATATCATGTTTTATTTTCATTTGAGGCGTGTCAAACACTTTCTTCAATTCTTTTAGCAATCTAAGTTGGGACCAAATAAAAATTCAATTTATTTACCTAACAGGAATCTTCATTTTCTGACAGCCAATATATCTTAATGATCTTTGTGTTCTTTATCTTCTTGACATCCAGAATCTCTGAAGGTCAAATATCAACATGCACATTAATCAACTTTGAACACCAGCTGGCCACATACACTGGCTTGGTGGGCAGCATTTGGCCCTGGGCCGTGAGTTTGACACAGGTGATCTAGAGTGTCCATCAGTCTGCGGTTGTGTGTGCGATTGGGCCATTTGGCGTTTAAAGCTCGTAAGGTTCTTCTTTGCTGAACAAGCGCTATATTATTAGGAACCATTTACTTTAATGGTTTTACAAATTGATACATTTTGACTGTAAAAATGTGCAAAATTCATCATACACAAAGATAAATGAACAAATGTCTTACCTGCATTATTTACATTAGAAAATTTGCTTAAGCCCCGTCAACTGAAAACACTTAGTCTGGAGATTAAATCTTGTTTACCATAACCACACCCACTCTGCTGGGATTGGTCGAGTGTTAACGCTTGTCCCTGCGCTTCATCGATCCCAGAAGTCTCCACCTCCAAGGGAGTATAAACAAAGCGAGCTTGATTACAGCTGGTTGGAGGAGGAATGAAGACCATTGTAACATTATCACAGACTTTGCAGCGGAGAATTTTATAAAGTAATATCTTCAAAACATCGTAACGATGAGAGACTTACTGCATCTTGGAGAGGAAGACTTATTTGTTTTGCTTACTTATGATGGTTGATGCTCTCTCTCATGTTTCATGCTTTGACAATAACAATAAAAATCCAATGAATCTCCAAAATAAATGTTCATGACTGGAAAACCAAAACATTAAAAAAAAAAGTATGCCTTAAGTTGGTTGCATCTAAACTTCAGTTGCAAAGTTTTGTTTTAATTTAACTTTTTTTAAAGTGCCAACAACAGTGTTATCTCAAGACATTTAACAGTAAAAAAAAAAGAAAAGGAAAGGGTCCCAGCATATCACAATGAGCCACAATGATGATGTAAAAACTTCCTTTTTAACAAACAGAAACCTCGAGCAGAACCGGACTCACTGTGAACAGTCTTCTGCTGTGCCTAGATGGCAAGATAAATATGTTTACATTATTCATTTATTGTACATTTTTATAACTTGTAATTGTCCTAAATCTAATATCGAAGAACTTTTCTTCTCCAAAATATTAAACTTACAATTACATTACAAAAGCGAACAAACAACAAACCCTATAGTCATATTTAGGGACTAGTAATGAATAATATGAATAAATCTAAAATAAAACTGTTAAAGGTAAATACAGTTAAAGGGCTGGATATGGTCCTCGGGCTACACTTTGCCCAGGTCTGACCCACAACCATGTCCCAGCAACTGCTTTGCATGGAATACGTGGAATTCTAAATATTATTATTCTTGTGACCTCAATGTCAAATTGTCAACGTCTTTCTTCGTACCTTAAATTAATTTTTTTCTCCAGTTATCACAACAGCTTGTATTTCGCATACTCTTCATATCACATTTCCTCACGCACACAAAGAAATCTATTTAGATGCACATCTTTGATCGCTGTGTTCATGAGAGCTTTATTGAGAAGCAGAGAGGTGGCAAGAAAAAACTGGTATAATTGCCTCAGGTGGTAGGTTATTGTAAAATGGATGAAGTGCTGGCTTGAAAAGGCTTGAGATGGTGTCAAAAACAATAAGGCTCTTTTATTACACTGATGGTCAGAGGCAGGGCATGTTGAGGAGTGATTTCTTCACGCTGCAAGAGCAACGACCAATAATTGTATAAAAAATATACATTTTCACTCCTACTTTCCGTTTGTACCTCTTGACAGTTGCATTTTTACAGAACTAGCGATGCTACTGGCTTTTTATTGCGTTGTTGCAGGAACTGTTGGGATAAAATGTATATTTTAAGTATAATATAATAATATATAAGAAAGAAATGTAAAAATTGTAAACACCGTCAACTTGTATACAAATGGGGCTCATGTATGTGCATATTGTTTTTTTTTTTTGTTGCAGCCAACCTTTAATTCTATTTACGGAGGAGCAACACATTAATGTAGTTTAGTGTGAGATTTAAAGCATTTTTTTTATTCTTTATGTCAGTGAGCTCTACAAATGAATCTCATTACTCCTTAGATCTCCAACTTTGTGTAAAAGTGTCAAAAGATGTAAAAAGTCGGAAAACCTTGAGGAAGTTATATAGATTTATTTTGCTGCTGCACCTACAGTTGAGATCTTTAATCACACAAATGTATTTTGCCAATGAGTTCAGGATCATTTGAATTATTGGTTTTGACACATTAAAAACAGGAGTTAAAGAGTTGACCCAGTGGTAAAATTGTGCAAAATACAGTTGTCTGTTACTGTAAAACTTTTCCATTCAATCCAATTTTATTTAAAGTGTCTTATCATAACAAACATTTTAAATAAGACTATATTGGAGAAAAGAAAAACAGATCAACTTAACAATGAGTAAATCACAGTGTGACAGTGGTGAGGAAAAACTCCTTTTGGAAGGCAGAAACCTTGAGCAGAACCAGACTCAATGTTGATGACCTCCTGCTTTGACCAGCTAGGAGGAAGGATGGAGGGGTAGACAGATGGATGGAGAAAGCAGTGAGGGGGATACAGTGAGAGTATAGAGAGAATATATTTAGATGACATTGTAGATATCATCCAACCCTTTGGCAAAAAAATTCCCAATCGAATGAGGTAATCTCTACAGCAGTTACCTTTCTTGACTACCTATATCCACAAAAACCTGAGTCTGAACAGCATTCTATCGAAAGCCAAGGTGTACTCCTTCTGCTATACTCATTTTCCTTGCTCTTTTGCATGCCTGCCAGAACTATCTCTCTATTTTTGGCCTTAAAATATTTCCTCTAAAACAATACAGTGTTTGTGTTTGTATGGTTCTGTTATGTAATTTATTTAATCAGACCTTGACACAACAATAGGCAGCTCGTATCCTATAAAGCGGCACCTGAGAGCCACACATTATGTTGTTATTTGATAAGTCATCTACAGCAGAAGGAGGCTTCGGGTGGGCGGCCATATGCATTGTTTGTGTGAAGAGGGAAAAAAATGTGATCTCTATGGAGCACAGTAAAACTTTTATAAAGAAATTGTATAAGCTTATTGTTTGAAATATGTAGGAGCTATAGACCATATGCTGTTGTTGCTTTTCAGTGATGTTGTCTTTAACACCAAGATGTCACCAACAAGATGAGGACAGAACATATGTTTACACACCAGTAAAACCTTTTTCCGTCCTTGGCTTGGTGCCCATTCTTTAACTACTTGAGAGCTGAAATTATGACTTTGTTTTCTCGGATGTTGTTTGATAGACAGCCACATCCTGCAATTGTTTCCTCTGTGTGATTCAGTAGTTATAGAGGGAACATGTACTGAGGTCATCTCCCCTACAGCTGGTGCCTGTGGCAGAGACTTCCAACAAATAGTTAGGTGCAAACAATTTGTAAGGCATACAAAAACTGATGAAAGAAACAGAAATATGCAAGAGCAGGAGTTTCCTTCTCACAGCACAGGCCCTTGTGACAGGTATAAACTTTAATGTGCAAATTATACCAAATATGTTGAATAATGAACTATTATCTTTCCAGCAATTGTTGAACCACTACTGTGACTTGTTTGGAAACGATAATATTAGGCAAATCATTTTTATTTTAGGGAGGGATATATTACATAACATAACATATCCCATGAAATGAATAGTTGTCTTGATGTCAAGTAGTCTTTTATAAACATGTTCACACAACCATTAGAAGATTCCATATCTTAAGTAATGAATGATCGAATGAATGAGCACATTCCGACAGATGTTGCATTCAAACCCACAGCTTTGGCTTCTTAAGCCATTTCCTACAGATTTACCCACGGTCCCCTTAGAGAGCTTGCATTTTTTAATTAAAGTGTTCTGCCGGCTGGGTTTTGAATCTTAGTTTCAATATGTCATTGATCTTAGTGTGTTGAATAACAATCACATGGTTTAAAGCAGTTGACAGCAGATGAAGATGCTAGCAGAATAAAGAAGATTCAGTATGTGTTTGAAAGTTGTGAGATATTCTGTTAAAAGTTTGTTTTTTTATCATACTGTATCGAACATAACAAATATTTGATGTGAAAAAGGTATGACATCATAAAGTTGGTTCCCACCCCCCATGGCCCTCTCAACCCCAAGACGCTGGATAAGGTCCCAGTTTGTTATAACTGCGTATCATTATTTCAAATTAATTTTGAGATTCTCAGTTTTTTTCCACATTTTTTCAATCAAAAATAACTTTAATTTATTTTTTTAATCCTTCATTCTTGTCTTTAGTAGAATGAATCGTCCACATAGGTTCGAAGAGCACAAGAGTTTGTGTGTTTCACTTTTTTTGAAGGGGAGTTGGCATTATGATGCCTGTATTGGGCTCGCTAGCCTAGCAAGCTAACTCTCCAATCAGCTAAACGTTTCCCAAAAAACTCCACAGCGTGTTGAGGATTACTCATGTAGTTTAATGGTAAATTCGTGAAACTGTAAAGACAGTACAAACATAAGACAGGTATTAATAAAGCTAAACAGTAAGCATACAACGGTAAATCTATAATCCAACACATGGAAAATAAAGATAATACTTACAGACGTTGCTTTAACAAACAAGAAGATGAAGAACTAAATCTTAATGGAAGAGCTGATCAAACTGTTGTTCCTGCATGCTCTCTCTACGTGAATAACGTGCAGGTGACTTCCGGTCACCTAACTAGCAGCCCCTCCCTTATAGCATTCCCTCTTAAAGGTACAGACACGTATCCCACACACGTTAAGAACAACATACACTTTCAATGCCAGGGGCAGAACACTCCCCGCTTGGGGTCTTACAAGACTCCACATTAATTAACAGAATCAGTCTTTGTAGACAGAAGCAGAACAACTTCTGTAACAGGGCGAAAGAAAGTCTTCTTGGTTCCACCTTTGATGACTTCCACTTCGACTTACCGAACCAGTCCATCTTCTCCTGGAAAGGTCTTGGTGAGGATGCCCATGGGCCATTCATCTCTTCAACTATCAACTCGGCGATCTCCACAGCAAGTACAGCAGCACACAGTTCTAGCCTTGGGATAGTTAGGTCAGGCTGAGGCGCCAGCTTTGCCTTCTCAAAGACAAAGCCAACCTTGGGTTGGTTTCCGTGGCTGGTCACCTTAATGTAGGCCACAGCTGCGATGGCTTTCACGGATGCCTCTGCAAAAACACAGAGTTCTCTTACTTGTGCACCTGCGGTAGAGAGCGACGTGTACGGACGAGGTATCTGGAGGTCCTGCAAGTCCTGAAGCGACTCTTTCCATCTTGTCCACTCAATCTCCATGTGTTTTGGGAGTGGTGAGTCCCAATCCTCTGCCTGCGTGGTGAGATCTCTGAGTATCAACCTTCCGTGAACAGAGACGGGTGCAACTGTCAGGGGTGGAGCGATCTCTGCATGTCCTCTGCTAAGCATGTTCTGCATGAACTCTAGAAAGTGGGCCTTCATCTGCGGCCGTTTTTCTAGGGTGCGGCGGAGCGAGAGGAGGCGGTCATGCGCTTGTCTCCTGTTGTTGGGCAGCCGTTGTCTTGGCGATCGGAAAGGCAGAGGTCCGACCCAGCTTTTGGAGCTGTCTTGGTGGAACTCGGCATCCATGATGTGAAGGAACTCTAGATCCTCCATGGAACGTGCAAGTCTGTGATCATCGGCAGTACGAGTGAAGATGGCTTGGCCTAAGCTGTCTTCTGCTAGCTTCCCTGAGCTGTATGTGAAGGTAGGTACTGGATGGTTTTGATATGTAGGTGCTTGACTGAAGACCTCTTTCACTTTGATTTGGTTGTTGCATGGCTGTAGATGGGTAGCACGACCGTTCTCCAGGATGACTGTTTTATAGCTGTTCACCTGTGGTGGTCTGTGTGCGCCTCCAAGGCAAACGTCGCCGATGACGACTGAAGTAGTCTTGAGATTCGTTGGATCCTAGAGTTAGTGAGAGACAAAGTCCGGTCCAATATAGTCTGGCAAAAAGATTTATTAAAGATGTTACACAAGACGTGTAACAACGAGAGGTGTACAGAGCTCTGAGTTACGAGTGTGAAAACACGCGCATATATTCTTACAAGGCCGTTATCTACTGTTGTGAAAACATGCGCATATATTCTTACAAGGCCGTTGTCTACTGTTGCACACAAGTCCTTATAAGGTAACATTCAGTTGGTGTTATGTCTGACTGAGGGGTGAAAGTTACAGACAGAAGTTATTGACACGTTTCCTGAGTGTTCGGGCTTGACCTTTATTGAATAGAACACTCAGCACGTGTCACCCGAACAAATACAGGTGATAAGGTTATGCAAACAGATTGACAGAAATATAATGAGGCTTCACGACCCACCCTAGGTCCAGTCTTTGGGCAAAGGGTGCATTGCCTGGACCATTAATCTGATCCCTGACCTTATGTAACCTAAGGATGTCTCTACCCAGAAGGAGGAGTACATTAGCATGAGGATCGAGAGGTGGTATTTCATCTGCAATGCGTTTCAGGTGAGTATGGTGGCGTGCTGCGTCCGGGGTAGGTATCTCAGCTCGATTATCAGGGACCTCGTTGCATTCGAGGAGCGTAGGTAGAGGAAAGCTAAGTTTCTTATCCAGTGACTCGATAGTGTAACCGATGGCTCTTCTCCCCGCTGTCTCTTTAAGCACTGCACATGTCTTGAGAGTGTATGCGTAGGAGCACCCAGAGATCTTAAAGACATCAAAGAACTCTGACCGTGCAAGGGAGCGGTTACTTTGCTCATCGAGTATTGCGTACATTTTCTTGGACTCCTGTTTGTGTCCAGTGGGGTACACGCTGACAAGACAGATCTTAGCACAGGCCCTCGCACTTAATCCTTCGCCACACACTTGTGTGCACTTTGAAGTGACCTCCTGGTCCTCCGCTTTGTCCTCCTCCCCGCAATGCTCTGACACGGGAGGGGACGACTTGGACTTCCAGGTTGCTGGTCCAGGGTGTAGTGCTGTCGTGTGGTTGGTGCTTTCACATTTCATACATTTGACATCGGCAGAGCAGTTCCTGGCAAGATGCTCTGTGGAAGAGCAACAGCGAAAGCAGATGTAATGTTCTTTGAGTAGCTGTTTGCGTTCCTCTAAACTCTTTTCTCGAAAGCCTCTGCATCTCCCCAGGGGGTGGGGCTTTCCATGTAGGGGGCAGTGTTTGCTTGGGTCTGCTGGTTTGTTACCTACTCTTGACTCAGGCTTGTCCACTGAAGAGACTTGGGTCTTGTGAACATATACAGGCGCCTTCATAGGCCTCTCCCACTTGTCCTTTTTCTCTGCTGGAACCTGTGTGAAGAGGTTGAAGCTTGGGTCTGTACGAGCTTTAGCCTCTTTGCGAATGAAGTCCACAAACACAGAGAAAGGAGGGAAACTGACTAAATGGTCACGTTTGTATTGTGATCCAAAGTAGATCCACCTTTCCTGAATGTTGTGTGGGAGTTTCTCGATTATAGGATTGACTCCTCTTGAAGTGTCCAAGTATGCAAGGCCGGTGAAGTAGCTATCTTGTTTAGCTGCTTCTAGCTCTGACAACAGATCTGCTAGATCGCGAAGTCTCTGTGGATCCTTTGTTGTGATTTTGGGGAAGCTTTCCAGTTTACCAAAGAGGGCCTGTTCGACGGCCTCCGGAGCGCCGTATAGCTCGTCGAGCCGCTCCCATGCCATAGTCAATCCAGTAGGCGGATGTTTGATATTGACCGATTTAATCCGTTTAACCTGTTCTGCTGGCTCTTTTCCGAGATGCTTGGTAAGGAGGTTGAGCTGTTCTCCAGCAGACAGGTCCAGGTTGTCAATAGCACTATGGAACGACGTCTTCCATGACCAGTAGTTCATTGGCTGTTCATCGTATACAGTTCAAGATGGCGCCGCTCACGCAGCTGCTGGTTACAACAGCTCCCTCTTTCTACCTACTTTTTATCACACTTTTTCCATTTTTCTGGCCGTTGCCGTTGTGCACAAAACGAGACCACTTTTACAACTTTTGCCTTCGGTTTTCTACTACTTTCGTCACTTTTTGGAACTCCGTCGGCAGACACGCTCAGCGGGTCTATTGTTTACACCAGGGATCAGCTGTTGGGGTTGCGCAATACCGCTCTCTCTCTCAGCGCGGAATGGACGATTCCCGTGGAAATTAAGAGGAAAAGACGCGGATGCAGAGCAGGTCGGATGAAACAAGAGAAGAAGCGTAGGTTCCGTCCCTTTATTCCATCGATCATAATGGGAAATGTACGTTCGATCGTGAATAAAACGGACGAGCTTGCTGCGCTGACCCGGCATCAGAGAGACTTCCGTGAGAGCAGCCTTCTATGTTTCACGGAGACCTGGCTGACGGAGAAGACCCCGGACTCTGTTGTTTCCCTGGAGGGGTTCAAGATGGTGCGTGCGGACCGGGACATGGACGGAAAGAGGAGAGGAGGAGGAGTGGCGGTGTTTATTAATGAGAGATGGAGCGATCCCGCGCATGTCTCCATTAAAGAACAAGTGTGCACTAAGGACATAGAGTTTGTTGCGGTGGGCATCCGCCCGTATTACATCCCGAGGGAGTTCTCACATGTGATTGTGTTCACTGTTTACATTCCTCCCTCTGCGGACGCAGCCGCAGCGAGCGAGAGGCTGAGCGCCTCAGTGTCGGACCTGCAGCTCAAACACCCGAACTCTCTCCTGCTCATTAACGGAGATTTCAACCATGCCTCACTTTCCTCCATTCTTCCCACCTTCACACAATATGTGAAGTGCCACACCCGGGAGGACAAGACTCTGGACCTTTTATATGCAAATGTAAAAGGTGCCTACACCTCCATCCCCCTACCCCCCCTCGGCCGCTCTGATCACAACCTGATACGTCTGCGACCTGAATACACTCCCATGGTGAGGAGACAGCCTGCACAGAAAATAACTGTTAAGATGTGGAATGATGAAGCCAAGGAGAGGCTGAGAGACTGCTTTGAGTCTACAGACTGGAGCGTGTTCTCTCATGGTGATGACATCGACACCTTCAATGACCATTCCACGGATTACATAAAGTTCTGTGAGGGCAACGTCACGCCGACCCGCAAGGTGCGGTGCTTTGCCAACACCAAGCCATGGGTGACCCCTCAACTTCAAGTTCTGCTGAACAAGAAGAAGAGGGTGTTTGCTTCAGGGAGCAGAGAGGAGCTTAAGGAGGTCCAGCGTGAACTCAAGAAGGCGATCAGGATGGCCAAGGACGAATACAAGAGGAAACTGGAGGAGCAACTGGCGCAGGGCAACACAAGGGATGTGTGGAAAGGCTTGAAGAACATCTCAGGTCATGGCCAGAGTGGAGCCAGAGCCACAGCAGGGGGAGACCAAAGATGGGCCACTGAACTTAACCAGTATTTCAACCGGTTTGATCAGGGCCCCCCTCCCCCCTCCACCTCTGCCCCTCACTCTTCACAAAGCTGTTTTTCCCCTGCTTCAGCCCCCTCCCCCCAACTGTTCTCACCTCCAAGCCACCTTTCTCCCCCCCAACAAGCCCTACTGCCTCAGCTGCCCAACCCCCCACAGCCACCTCTCTCTGTTACATCTGAACAGGTGAGGAGAGAATTAAGGCGACTGAAGATCAGGAAAGCTGCTGGACCAGATGGACTCAGCCCCAGACTGCTCAGGGACTGTGCTGATCAACTTTGTGAGTTGGTCACACACATCTTCAACCTGAGCCTCAAACTGGAGAAGGTCCCGGTCCAGTGGAAGACCTCCTGTGTGGTTCCGGTTCCCAAGGCGGTACACGCGAAGGAGCCGAGCCACTTCAGACCAGTCGCCCTGACCTCCCATCTGATGAAGACCTTGGAGAGGCTGGTACTCCGCGAGCTACGCACGACGGTGAGCTCTGCGTTGGATCCGCTGCAGTTCGCTGGGGGTGGACGACGCCGTCATCTACCTGCAGCACCGGGCACTGACTCATCTGGAAGCCGCCGGTAGCACTGTGAGAGTCATGTTTTTTGACTTCTCAAGTGCTTTCAACACCATCCAGCCGGCGCTGCTAAGGAAGAAGATGGAGGACGCAGGAGTTTGGACACAGCTGGCAGCATGGACGATGGACTACCTCACCAACAGGCCGCAGTATGTGAGGCTGCAGGACTGCAGGTCCGAGGTGACCATCTGCAGCACCGGGGTGCCTCAAGGGACAGTGCTGTCACGTTTCCTTTTTTCCCTCTACACGGCGGACTTTACCTATGACTCCAGCAGCTGTCACCTCCAGAAGTTTTCCGACAACTCGGCCATTGTGGGCTGCGTGTCTGGGGGGGGCGAGCTGGAGTACAGGTCAGTCATCAAGGACTTTGTTGACTGGTGTGAGAGCAACTACCTTTGCTTAAACACCGGTAAGACAAGGGAGATGGTGATTGACTTCAGGAAAAAGTCCCAACCACATCAACCGGTGAGCATCCAGGGCTCGGACATTGAGCTGGTGGACAGCTTCAAATACCTGGGTGTTCACCTCAACAATAAACTGAACTGGTCCACACATATCAACGCCGTGTATAAGAAGGGCCGAAGTCGCCTCCACCTGGGGAGACTGAGGTCCTTCGGAGTGTGCAGACCACTTTTAAGGACCTTTTATGACTCCGTGGTAGCCTCTGCTATCCACTACGCTGTGGTCTGCTGGGGAGCAGGCAGCACGGACCGGGACAGGAAGAGACTGAACAGGCTGGTCACGAGGGCTGGCTCTGTCCTGGGCCGCTCGCTGGACTCGGTGGAGGAGGTGGGAGAGAGGAGGACACTCTCCAGACTATCCTCCATCAGGGACAACGCTCTTCACCCACTGCACCTGACCGTGGAGGAGCTGGCCAGCTTCTTCAGTGGCAGGCTCAGGCACCCCCAGTGTAGGACGGAGCGTTATAGAAGGTCCTTCATCCCAACGGGTGTCAGGATATTTAACTCTCTACTTTAAATATCCTGATGCTAATCCGTAGTGTGTTTTTCTTCTTGTGTGTTTTTTATTTTATTTTTTTCCGTTTTTTATTTCTATTTTATTTTATTTTTATTCTATTTTATTTTGTTAATAGTGTCAAATTTCTAATTTTGTAAATAATTTGTATATTCTTAAGATCGTTTTTATTTTATTTTGTATTATCTCTTTTATTATTTCTTTTTTCCTTGCAAAGTGTGTTTCCCCTCTGGGGATGAATAAAGCTTTTCTATTCCAAATTTTCTATTCTATTCTAAGTCCTGATGTCACAAGACGGCTGCGGGCCAGATATTTAGCGAGGGCATTGGTGGTTTGAGAGTGGTCGCATCCAACTCCACAGGGCGTTCCATAGACAGGCTGATGCACAGAGGATGGCAATGTGAGATTGTTACCAATTATATTAGCTGGCAAATTAACTGCAGTCATACTGGCTTGCTCTGTCACGTAAGCAGCAGTACGCTCTTCTTTGCTTTTTTTTGATACTTTACTGGAAGCCTCACTGACCGTTTCGAAACCCTGTTCTCTCAAATAAGCCATCAGAGAATCAGCCTCTGCCATGGCAGCATCTTTTTCTTTCTCTTCGTTTAATGCATCAAGAGTGGCGTTAATACGTGCTTTAATTCAATTTCCTTTTTTGAATGTGCTGCTCTAGCTTGCGCTGCTTCAGCTTTTGCTTTGGCCATGGCCACAGCCATAGACATCTTTGAGCTGGACGATGTACTGGAAGAGCGAGAGCTCACGGAATTATTATCTCCGTTTTCTTTGTTTTTACCGTTAGCTGCTGACATAATGACGGTGCGTTTTTAATACCAGCAACAGGTATGAAGGCGTACAGGCTGTATGGATGTCTTTCCGTTAGCCGCTTAGCAATTTAGCTCCGTAGGATGGTTTGCAGGCTGGGTGGATTTCTTTCCGTTAGCCGCTTAGCAATTTAGCTCTGTAAGATGGCTGTCTTCGACTATCTTGTTAGTTGTGTTGCCGTCTTTTCACTGTAATGGGCTCGCTAGCCTAGCAAGCTAACTCTCCAATCAGCTAAAGTTTCCCAAAAAACTCCACAGCGTGTTGAGGATTACTCATGTAGTTTAGTGGTAATTTCGTGAAACTGTAAAGACAGTACAAACATAAGACAGGTATTAATAAAGCTAAACAGTAAGCATACAACAGTAAATCTATAATCCAACACATGGAAAATAAAGATAATACTTACAGACGTTGCTTTAACAAACAAGAAGATGAAGAACTAAATCTTAATGGAAGAGCTGATCAAACTGTTGTTCCTGCATGCTCTCTCTACGTGAATAACGTACACTTCCGTTCACCTAACTAGCAGCCCCTCCCTTATAGCATTCCCTCTTAAAGGTACAGACACGTATCCCAAACACGTTAAGAACAACATACACTTTCAATGCCAGGGGCAGAACAATGCCCAAAAAGTGCCGTATTTGCAAAAATCAAATGTTATATGCCAGCTGCAGGGATATTTGCTGTTTTTCAACAGTAGATCTGTTTTGTGTAGAAATGGCATGTTGATAAATAAATGGCACTGTGATAATGACTCTTATTCAACACAGATATTTCACAATAATCTCACATAGACAGTTGATATCAATCTCTGATGGCTTACAGACTTAAGAAATGTTCTTGAATGAATAGTTTATACCTGCACATAAACTTTATCACATTGTGTGGTCATGTCCAGGAACAACCAGGAGTGTCCTGTCAGCAGAAAGCCTCTCCTGGTGGACCATTTGACAAGCCCAGAGAATCACCTCCCCATGAGACTTGTGAATAGATTTACTGTAGTAAAAATAAACCCAAGGTTTTGTTATCAGTAAATGTTCTGAATGTTAACCTTCACAGCCAAGGGGTGAAGACCTAAAGAAAGCCTTATTTAGGGTTTCCTGACTCTGACTATTGAACTATGAACAATACCCCGGGTAATGGTTCATTCCTGCATCCTTACTGTCCTTCCTTATCAAAGATGATAATTAACCCTGTGTAGTTACAGCTTCTGAAAAAATATGTATTTGCCAAGAGAGAATATTTAAATTAAGCTTAAAGTTTTGGTGATGTCAAAGCAGGATAGTTGCAGCTGTGTACATGAATTTATCTTTCTTTATCTGAAAAGTTTGGATCATAATTCAATGAAATGCAAACACCCTGCACTGCCTCTCTTGCTAAATTTACTTTTTAATTTACAAATTAAATAATTAATTACCAATCATTATCATAAACAGTCCTTATAAATTGTCTTAATTTAGTGTGTGTGTATGTGTGTGTGTGTGTGTGTGTGTGTGTGTGTGTGTGTTTTGTCATTCTGTGCCAGATGACTACACTTCTGATTGGTTGTTGTGCATCGTTTCTTTTAGAATTCCCAATCTCCAAGCACCTATTTTTATGTGCAATCTGTTGTCCAGCTTCCCGTTTTTCATTTTAATCTGTGTTTGCTCATATTAAAACAACCCTTGAGTGTCAGGCCAAACATAGGTGACATGTATTCCATTTTATGGAACTGAGAGGAGCAGCACAGACTACAAATGACTTTTGTGGCTTTATTGCATTTGAAGGCGGAGTTGGTTAATAGAAAGAGAAAACATATCCATGGCCTAATCTAGACTGGACCGACAAAGGAATCACCAAATACATTTTTACATTAGATTTGTAAGCTATGAATGAAAGGATACATTTAAATATAATGTGTGTCTCTCCTTTCATTGATTACATGTCTTCTTCGCGTTACAATCACCACTCACATACATACTTTACAAAACGTACTTTTGGAAACACATTTTCTGTTCAAAGTTCCAATAGCATTTTAAGCTTTGAACATATTGTCATGCGAATGCCCACATACTTAAAATACAATTATTTGTTGGTAACTTATACAGGTAATAAGTAAGTAAGTAAGTAATTTTTATTTATATAGCGCTTTTCCAGACCAGGGTCACAAAGCGCTTAAACAATCAAAACAACACTCAAAATTTTTTATATATATACTTTAAAGATCAAGATAATACCGAGAACAACACAGGAGTTCCAGAAAATCAATCACGGAAGCCAGACTTCAAACCCCTTTGGAAAGGGAGAGGTTCATCATATTGGTAACCCAGGGGCCAATTACATCAAATACTTTGATAAAAAGCCTACAAGGAAGGACGTCATCTGAGCAAGAGGAGGGTTTCATCTTGTTCACTAGTGCTGAAATATCACCCAAAGATACAGCAGTGAAGGAGGACCAAGAGGAGGAGAGGGGCTCAGAGACAGTAGGGGTTCCAAACAAAGGGGGAGAGATTTTCTCTTTGATCAATTTAATTTTGTCAATGAAAAATCTCAACAATGCATTGCTGTCAGCTTCACAGAAGACAGGCGTGATTTGAGGAGCAAGAGACACGAGAGAATTAATCGTGTCAAATAAAACTTTGGGGTTTTTCCTATTTGCTGCTACCAGTTTTCTGAATAGTAATCAGATCTAGCAGTTTCTACCATCTCATTGTAAGAAGTCATCAGATCCCTGAGGTGAAGTCTATGCACCTCAAGTTTAGTGGACTTCCAGAGACGGTCAGTCTTTCGACAAAGTCTCTTCAGACTCAGGAGATCTTCATTTGTCCAAGGGCACCGTTTTTCTGAATTTTCAAGTTCGATTTAACAGGTGCCACTTGATCCAGTATTTCAACACAATGAGTAGTAGTACAAAATGTGGCCTTTTTGATGAGTGGGTTTAGAAACATGTTGCTCAAAATTAAAGGCTTCTGTTAAAGTTAAAAGTTCTTTAGCAGAGCTAGATGTGACGTCATCAACATGAAGATTAAAGTCTCCAAGAATAAGAACAGATTAAATTTGAATAATGGAAGATAAGAAGTCACTAAAGTCTTTCAAGAACACCGCCGCAGGACCAGGCGGGTGGTAGATTGACACAATATAAAGGTCTTGCAGAACCAACCAAGATCATCTGAGACTCAAAAGAAGTGAATTCCTGTGTCTGAATCACTTTGCAAGAACAACTCTCCCTAAAAACAGTAGCAAGACCTCCCCCCACGACCAGAGAGGCGAGGCTTCCCCAGGACAGCGCTCCCTACTGGACAGAGTTCGTTCAGCTGAATAAACTCTTCCTCTCTCTGCCAAGTCTCAGACTGATGACGTCACTGACGACGCCGCGTCACTGACGACGCCGCGTCACTGACGACGCCGCGTCACTGACAGGCGCGCAGAGCGGGATATTTTGAAGCGAACAGCGGTCACGTGGGTACCAGCTGTCACTCACGTTCAACTCGGTAGTAAAAGCCAAATTAAAGAGAGGAAATGAAAAAATCTTACCACCTTTCGTTGAGGTCTGGACAGACGGCAGCGCTGATGTGTCGTCACGCTCTTCAGCGAGAGGAATGTCGATCAAACATCGATGATCGTCGGAGTTGTTCCGAGCGATCGCGACTGCGCGTCTCATCCTGACCTGAACTCCAGACCGACTCGATCGCTTGTGGAAATCGCCCGGTACCCGAGAGATCAAACGATATTCCACAGAGTCCGAGTCGATGAGAAGCGGAGCCGGAAATATATTCACCGGACGTTGGAAACGGTCGCGGTTATAATCCTCCATCGACTCTCTGATGTTGAAAAGAGCATCTCGATCATAGATCCGAGATGCTTGAGACATATCTTTAGTGATATGAGCATAATATCCGGACAAGTAGTCATTAAAACGACTGTTTTTGGCAATTATTGCAGGAGCTTAAGTTCAAGCAGCCGATCAAAGGCTCACCGGAAGCGGTGTCCTGATAATCATAATAAATAATTTTTAGCAGAACCCTTATAAAACAACTATTTGTGTCTGAACATGGGTCTTATGTTTAATTGGTACTGTTTCACCCACATCTATTCTATAGCACAGGACTCGTTGCTAAAGGTTGTTGTTTTTCAAGTGGTGTTTATTCCAAACAATATAGAAGTTTATGTGTCAGTCTATTCCAAAATGAGCTGAAGTGTTCAAGAGAAATAGGTGGAAAGTAGAATCAGCAGAAATAACCATGAAACTTTTTGAGAACCGAACCGTTCTACTTCTGTATTGTATTTATATTCTGCAGATGTATTGAACCACAAAAGTAGATGGGGAAAAGATAACACATGGGAGAAGATGAAAACCAAGTGATGAATAGAGTGAGGGAATAGAGAGAAAACAATGGGAACTTACCTAAAATGGGATGAAAAGAGAAACAGTGCAGTGATAGATGTCTTCTTTTTCTTTGCTCGGTTTTTTACTTCTGCCTTTCTTTTTTGACGCAGTCGCTCTCACAGGAATTGGTATTTCATTTGTTCTGGTTTTTGATTTGCTGAGACTCTTTTTTAGGTTGTGTATTTGCCGTGCATCTGTGGAGGAGGTGTTAAATAGAGAAGGTGTAACAGGAACAAAAGAGCAAGACAGATCAGTGAATCCTTACTGTGCCTTTGAGGATGTCTAAAGTAAGAGTGTGAGAGAGCAATAAAACTGAGTTTTCGGGATACGTCTGGGGACACGACACACCAGTGGATCCCACTGAATAATCTTGTGAGCAACCATTAGGAAAAATAATGTCTTTCTTTTTGTGAGATTTTTAAGTACGTGTTCATGCAAATATATCCTGAAGGTTAACTAGATTTCGTAAGGACATTGTTTCCTCTTCTATGCAAATGATAACTAGTTATTCAGATCATTTAAGCAGTACTAATGAAGAGAAAAAAGTAAACTATTTTTTTTATAATGAAAAAACTGTTCCATTTATGTTGGGGAATGTGAAAAGGCATTTTTACAATGATTCTTTGTAACTGATGTGACGGCATACAGAAAAATAGGCTTTTTATTTGTTTCTTATTTCGTTCTTTTGATCCTTCTCATGCTGAGCTGAAACACAGCTCTAATGAGATGCAGCGTGGGCACTACTTTTTTCCATCACTTTTCCCCACATCTTTACTCCTACTGTTTGTCTATGATGTTGTTTGTCAGATCGACTGAATACACATCGTAACCAACCACACACCCAAATCCCTTTGTCTCCCTTTTTCAAATCCTGTCAACTTTCCTTTCAATAAGTACCATATGGAAAAAGTATTTTACATATTGACAGGACTAGGACTTTTTCATTTGCTAGTCTGTTGCTATGTAGTTATAGCCTGTGTCTCTGCATGTGGATTACAAAAGGGTTATATGATTCCACATTGTAAGCAAAGGGTTGTGTAAGATGTTGGTTTTTAATCAACCCCAAAGTCATTAAATATCTGAGAGAACAACCCACACATTGTTGTTTTTGCCCTACATACTTTATCCATATAATTCAAAACCATTTCTCAGAATTTGAAATAGCATTGACTGAAATAATTGGTCAATGAGTTAAGAAGGGGAAGTAGCCTCCAGGAAGTTGTTTGCATAACCCACATTGAAGAAGCGGCTAGAAAACTCTGCCCCATGCAGCTCTCTCTGACACAGAGTGACAAATATTTTCAAAAGATTAGGGGGTTCAGAAGGTGATCAACTATTATTTTTCCTAGGATTTTGTCCAGAAAAAATATCGCAATCTATTCATATTTTATGGAGTTACTTTATGGAAAGACAGATACATGGGGAGACAGACAGATGCAGACTATAGTTCCTATCACTGTCCTTGGTGGAGACAACTTCTCAGATGTCAACTGTAAATTGAAATAATGGAAACAAATCCTCTCTCACATTTTTCATAATCAGATCATTACACTGAAATGCATTGATCTTTGGAGAGAATTTTTGATAGGAAAAGGTATAGAAATGTTTAAGCTAAAATATTCCCTAAGATTTGTAGTCTGAATGTTCAAGCATGTCCTGTGAAGGTGTTGTGGATCTTAGCAGGAGGTGTTGTTTTGTAAGTGTTGGATGACTTTCCTAATAAAGTGTGATTTGTGTTTTGCAAAAATGTTGACCTTCTTCTCAAATTATCTGCACCACCTGGATGTAAAGAAAACTAAATTTGTTTTTGTGCACTTTTGGAGAAAAGGGGGACACATGAAAATATATATTTTTTTAAAAAGAATAAGGGTTGAAAATTGGGATTTGCAGTGATGACTGATAAAATAAATAACGAGCGGGAAGCTGATCAATAGATTGCGGATAATAAATAACATCTTTCCTTGAGTCACATAAGGGTTATATCTGGGTTTTTACAGCTATATCTACTTTTTAAGATTGGTTTCCAATCTGCAGCAAGGGTGTAGCCGATTAAAGAAATAGGTTCAGTGTTTACATTTCCACAATAACAGGTAAATATTATGAGTTCATTTGTAGTCTATAATGTATTTGCTTGTCAAAATACATTTTTGTTTTGAAAATCATTTTTAACAAGTTTTTATTTTCGTTCATCGCATATTTCTATAGCTGTTTTTTTTTTTTGTTTTTTTTTAGAATCCCTTATTAGTCCCGCGAGGGGAAATTCAACCATTCACACATACTGATGTGAGTAGGCATGCACACTTGCGCCAAGTTCACCATCAGGAGCAATCAGGGTAAAGTGTCTTGCTCAGGGACACAACGACACAAGCTTGTCTGGAGCTGGGATTGAACCTGCAACCTTTTTTGGACTGCAGGCAACCACTCTACCATCTGAGCTATGTCGCCCCTGTTGTAGATGGGATTAGAAGGTGAACTACTTTACTTACTTTTGATCACAAGGGAGGAAAAGAGGTAGCATGAGATGGACAAGACAGTTCAGCGTGAGACAAGAGCTGAGCCAAAAGGCATTGCTCTTGATTTACCATCCTATTTATGTTACTACTCACGCCTATGGCGATTAGCCTTGGGGCATAACCAAAAGAACAAGTGGCCAAAATTAGTTTTCTTCACAGCGTGGCTGAACGGATTTTCTGAAACAGGCTATAGAGCTCTAGTCAAAAGGGGGAAGAGAAGCTAAAGGAGGCGGCTCAAGTATCTTTTCAAGTTTAAGTTATTTTATTGTCAAATATACATGTATGCAAGACATACAGCAGATAAAAGAGTAGTCCTCTCAGACCCACCATGCAAAACATGAAGTAGACAATTGAAAATACATTAAATAAGACATTCAAAAAATAAATTATAAATAAAAATAAATAATCAACAAAATGAAATAAATAATCAAAAACACTTAGATAATCAACTAATAAACAGAATATCAGAATATATCGGGGGGCATGAGACACCAATGATCCTCTCAGCTGCTCTCACGATGCTGGAGGGTCTTGCTGCAGGACACAGTGCAGGTGCCATTCCACACGGTGATGCAGCTTGACAGGATGCTCTTGATGGGGCCTCTGAAGAAGGTGAGCAACATGGGTGGTGGGGCTCTTGCTCTCCTCAGTCTGCGGAGGAAGTACAGGCGATGGTGGGCTTTTTTGGCCAGTGATACTGTATTGTGGCTCCAGGACAGATCTTCAGATGTGCACACCCAGGAACTTGGTGCTGCTCACCCTCTACACTGAAGCTCCGACGATGGTTAGAGGTAGATGCTGGGTGTGCACTCTCCTGAAGTCCACAATGATCTGATCCAGCCTTACACCCCAGCTCGGTCTCTGAGGTCTGTGGATCAGAATCTACTTATGGTTCCACGCACACGGCTCAGGACCAGAGGAGAGAAATCTTTTCAGGCTGTTGCTCTTAAGCTTTGGAACGATCTTCCTCTGTCTTTGCGCTTGATGGAGTCTACTGACTCCTTTAAGAAACATCTTAAGACGTTTCTATTTGTTCAGGCTTTTCCTTGAATTTCTCGAACTCCTGTGTTGTTCTCGGTGTTGTCTTGATCTTTGAAGTATGTACTGTTTTGAGTATTGTTTTGATTGTTAAAGCGCTTTGTGACCCTGGTCTCGAAAAGCGCTATATAAATAAATATTACTTACTTACTTACTTACTTACAATGACCTCCTTAGTCTTCTCCACATTCAGGTGGAGATTGTTGTCTTTGCACCATGTGATGTGGTCAGCCTGTTTACCTCACTCCTGTAGACCATCCCATCGCTGTTGTTGATGAGACCCACAACAGTTGTGTCATATGCAAACTTGATGAAAAGGTTGGAGCTGGATGATGGAGTGCAGTCATGGGTCAGCAGAGTGAAGAGGAGGGGGCTCATACTTGATGTATTGCAGGACTAGCCGCTTGAAGCACTTCATGAAGATGGGAACACAACACTCACTCAAAGTCTTTGAAGTTGTCCCTAGTAGACTGATGTAGTCCATTTTATTTTCCAACGAGAGGACGTTCGCCAGTATGATGGTTGGGAGAGCCGGCCGATGAGGGCTAGCCTAGCCCGGATACCTCCGAGCTTTCCCCTTTTCTGCTTCCTTATACACCGCTTATGGCACTTTCACTGTGTGTTGGTTGTAGTCGGGGGAGCAGGAGCAGGGGTAGGGGAGTAGCGGAGCAGGCTCCCGGAGCAGACCACAGCTGTTCAGCTCTTTCGCAATGTTATGTCCGTTGCTATGGTTCCACTGACGCCGAGCAGAAACTCACGGGAGTAGGTGTGCCTTGAGTTCACCGAAACTCCACGAAGACGAACATATGCACATAGGTGAATGAAAACACAAAAACACCGATCTGGCGGAGAGAGAGGAGTCGCTGCGTGTTCATGCACCGCCAATCTTTAGAAGGTAAATAGTAAATGACTCTTACTCATATAGCGTTTTAAAAAGCTTATGGGACTAGGCAGCTCAACCATCAGGAGCAATCAGGGTAAAGTGTCTTGTTCGGGGACACATCGCCACAACGACACAAAAATAACTTAAAATTATAAATGTTTTAACTGAATATAATTATTTGCACATAATTATTTACATGTGGGCATGCTGAGAATTTGTTGTTCTTGTTTTAAAATTAAATAATAATAATAAAAAAAAGTTTGAACAACCTCAGGTGGTAAAACATTGAAAGAAAATTCTGAGATACCATTGTAAGTAGGTCATATGACTGGCAACTGGCCCACCAGCTGTGTGCAGATGTTGTATCCAGTGTAGTCGACCTGCATTAAAGCCCCATGGCAAACATGCTTCATACAGTACTACATACATATAGTCATGCAATCACATAATTACAACATTAAGCAGTAGTCATAGATAGACAAGATAATAGCCACATGTTAGGACAAATATTAAAGTTTCTTCATGTTTCGATGGAATTCAGATGAAACTTCCATTCATGCAAGTAACAAACAAATTCTGATGTATCAACCACAAACATTATGATAGAAGGTTCTCAAAAATAATGTGTGTGTGAACGACAGCAGGAGAATTGTATTGATTGACATGTGGAGAGAAGGGATCATTAAAATAAATAAATAAATATTAAAAGTTAGGTACACAACATATGGAAAACATTTTTTTACTTTTTGTTCCAACTAAACTAGAGAACACAGCTAAACAAATCAAATGTCTACATACTACAATCAATTAAATATTAGACACACACCTTGGTTAATCTGTGTAGTCTTGTTGCAATCTGGAGGTCAGTGCTCTAATGAATGTTTGGACACAAATGCCTTTTTATTGGTTGAGGAATCCAGTGATGCAGACAACATAAACAGTCACTCATGTTTCATGTCCATATCACTGGAGAAATTACACCTTGACTTCAACTTTATGTTGTTTAAAATAAATAAATAACAATAATACATTTCAGTGAGTTAATTGAGCTTTCCTTTGTATGAACATATTTGTAATTTATCTTGTGCAAATTGTTAAGGCACAATGCAAAATGATGTGTTGGTTTACTGTCCCTCAACCTCTATAATTCAACAGTTCAATTTTGTTTTATGCGTGTGTGTCTCCAACAATGTGGTCTACAGGATAGTAGTCAGTAATGACCATGGTTCAGCCCCCAGTGTGGGATATTGCACAGGAAGATTGGCACTTGCAAACCAGAAACTTGTAATTGCAATATGATGGCAAGATCATAGATTAATCGTGTCCCTACAGTCATTGTATTATTCAGTATACTGTATCTAAAGTATTTAAAATCTTTACAAAGACGTCCAACTCCAAAAATAGTGCACAAAGCCAAGGATGCTAAGATTTACCCCAAATAGATCTTCATGACAACTCAAAACCCTCATTCACATAGAAACATCGTTCTTATATTCTCCTTCGTATAGTCATTGTTTTCTTAGCATCTACAATATAAAACTGACAACTAAATGTGATCAGTTGGAAAGTAATATTATTTCCAACCATTTTCAGGTGAGAATAAGTGAGATTGTTTGATTCTTTATCGCTTGTTTCTGAGGAAATTATTCAACTTTACTCCTGTAGCACTTAAATTGACTTCTGTGTCTCCTGTTTCAAAATACAATGTTTCCTACCTCAGTAAGTTGAAAGGAAGCACTGTAGTTAAAAATGTGTTTGGTTCCCACTTTTCTGCTCCCAGGTTACATATTTTACATATGAGAATGTCTGACAAGCTCCAGGTGCAAAAGACAAAATACTTTTGAACATTCACTATAGATGCCTAGCGACTCATCGCCATCTCAGGCTGACAGTGGGCTGGTAAACTGTTAATATCACAGAGTGAATAGCTTCTTGTACATTTGAATGGTTCTAAAATTACATTTAAAATTTAGATGAGCTGTTGAGGTTTGCCGAGAAATGTTTCGTCCTGTTCCCTGGGAGGCATCTTATAACTTGTCTGCTTAATAAAAACTGGCAATACGTGTTCGCCTTGTATCCTTTATAGCCCCACCACGTTGGGATGATCAAAAATCATTTGTACTAGTGTGTGAGCACATGTGTGTATGCACTTCTGCCGAGGACTATTAATTAATAATCAATCATCCGGGCATATTAATTATAGAAGGTACTATTACCAACAGGAATTTAATCAGACGGCATGTTTGACGATGCTTATGCAATTTCTTCAGCAAACTTAAACATTTACACAAACCCTCTTTGTTTAGAGTGTCAGTCATTTATTGTCAACAGTCTACAGTACCAGATCTGCTACCCCATCGCCTCTGAGCAAATATCCCTCATCTGTGCAAATATTCAATATTACAGATATGAAGCACTAAGATGTTTGCACTCAATAAAACCCATGTCTGATTATCCAAATATTCTTCATAAACTTACCTTGAACTTGATATTTTTTGGTATCTTCATCTTAAAGGGTCATGAATTTTAAACATTCCATTAAGGGGTACTTTATAACCAATGGACCTAACATTTTTGAAGGAATTGAGCCTTAAGGTGTTTCTAAAAAAAAGCAAGCTTGAACGAAATCATCATATTGACCTTAATGCAACAGTCTCTACCCAGGGTCTCTTGGATACATCCTACAGCAATATCTGTTTTAATAGATTCTAGACAAGGGTAATGGTGAAACTACAATTTGGGAACTGTATAAAGTACTGAAGGAACTCCAAATCTGGTGTTTATGTATCATGCTTGAATCTGATTGGCTGCAACTTACAGTCTTGCTTCACCTACAGCACACTTTTTTGATGCTCTCTCACTCTTTAGATTCAGGAGGCATCAGATATCAGAATAGTAGTAGTATTAGTATATAAAATCTGAACTTCACCATAATGACAGCCAGTCACAGTCAAACTGACATTTTTGAAGGAGATGAAGCTGAAACAACTTACTGAAATAACAACAACAATAACAACAGCTAAGAAATACATTATCTGTTTAGTTAACAAGAGTTATTATCAGTGTTTCATGTGTTGTAAATAAAATGAAAATAAAATAAATGTAATCAATCCAGTGCCAAAGCTTAGCAGGCAGGTGGATCTGGGGACCGTTTCAGGAATCGGGTTTAGAGAAAACCCTGAATTAGGTTTCAAAGAAGTCAGGGTGAAGTCAGGCTTAACAGTATTTTTTCATTTTCTTGTAACAAAATGCATAAATCCCCCCCAGTAACAGAGCCTGAATGTTTGGTATTATTCCCTGAATGCACCGACCAATAGAACAAAGACAATTGTTCTTGGGTGAGCACAGATACTCAAGACCAAATGTATCACTCTATTGACTCTGTCAGAAGTATTTTTACTGACAAGTTCATTAAAATCAGGGATGAAAATAATGACTCTTTTTCTATTTCTATTTACCAAGCACACCTGACTTAAAAGATTACAGGTAACATTGTTGAACAGTTGAGAATCTTGGCACTGACTGGTATTGACTTACACTTGTGTACTGCATCATTTTGTGGCTAGAAAAGCTACACTTCTTCAGATAAGCAATTCAATCCCAAATTAAATGTCCTTTTTCAGACGTGAATCACATTCAGAACTGATCCTTTATCCAGAAAGAACCATTTACATCCTCTTTTGTCAACAAATTCTTTGCCAATCAAAAGTCAACAGACAAGCCAAAAACACCTTATTTAGCTGAGACTACAAAAACATAATTCTGGTTCATAATAACCAAGATTGGAATCTCATTTTTTTTACCAAAGTCCCAATTTCTTCCTATTGCATTGCCATTCTGATGACATTGCCAGATTTTACAGTTCAAGTGATCGTCAGCAATCACATCTGAGCTTGCTGTTGCCATTATAAGACAGCAGAGCCTCCTTTTTTCAATCAGATAAATGAGGAAAATGTTGCAACAACATCTGACTGAAATAAAACGCATGGCAAATGAAAAATACAGGCAGATTAGATTATTTACTCTGTAATCTTTTTATGTTTGGCAATTAGATAATTTGGATCTTAATTTTTTTTTTCAATACAGAAATGACCAGAAATAATATTCCAGGATTTTATAATTATTTTTCATCATTCCAAAAAACTATCACAGCAGATCTTTTTATGTTGTCTGAAACTGGTAACGATTCATTTTTGTTCTCAGATTATGTGCAACTTTCTCATCTGTACATGGAGTTGAATCAACAAACATTTAACCTAATGGACAAGTCATTAGAGAGTGGCCTAAATATTAAAATGTAAAACTGGCTATAGAAATAAAACTGTCTTTCTGTCATACAAACATACATGTGTCAAGCAAACTTGCTCTTTCCAAGTGAGCAGTAGTGTAAATGTCTCATTTTCTGTCCTTTTGATGTGTTCTTAAAATAGCCACAGCCTTGCTGAGCCGATGTGAAAAGGCAGGCTCCAGAAATAAAGCATATTTTGTGTGACTCACAGCAGAGGAAGCAGCAACACCATGTCATCCCAAAGCCAATTAAACATGCACTGGGTTGCATTTGACCCCGAAAAAACCTGCAGATGGCTAGCCACACTATCTTCCACTTTCCACTGTCCATTTCCCTCTGTCACTCTTTTCTCTCTGCATTTGAGCCTGTGCCAGTACCATGAATAATTCAGGGACGCTTTACCTGTTAGTTTCCCCACTGAGGATTCAAAGCAAAAGTCTGAAGGGACAATGAACAATGAGGATGCAAACGTTGACAGCGCACATGCAGGCTGTGCATGCACTAATGTGGAAGCGCACAAGATTTGGCAATGAATTATAGAAAAGAAATAAAGGGATAAAAATAGCAAAGCCACATTTATACACAATGACATCTTACAGTCTAAAGGAGCAAATCACAGGGTGATACAACATGATGTTAGCAAAATATATCATCAGGAGGGAGCAACAAATCTTATATATTGCCAAAAAAACATGAAGAAAAATGAATGATGATTAAAATCAGTAAGTTATAAATACATACTTCACATTTATTTTTCTTTCTAGTGTACGGTTATAGACAAGCAAGGGATTTAGGCCCCATTAAAAGTAGTCTTCAGGCTCCCCAGACAAAATCTGACACTGTTTTACATCAAACTATGTTAATATTTTTAAACATCATTCCATATATTAAGAGAAAAACACTTGAATGAGCGCTTATAATTAAATGAAATTAAAATTAGATTCATGGTTCGCTGAAAGGCTACTCTATAGTATACTTACCTAAATACACTCCTTACTTTAACTATTTCCTTATTTTGACCCCCCAATTTCCCCTAGTAAAAGGTGTATATTCCAACATTTATGTTTATCTAATTTATGCAAAAATAAACCACCGATGGAAACAGACACCATAATAATACTATGATATCTTGGGGGAGCATGTCTTCCTAGTATCTTCAGTAGAAAAATGTAATTGAATCATAGGTTAAATTATTAACACCAACACACAACAACACCACAAATATTATTTTATTATTTTACTGATGAAATCCAATGTCTATCTATCGGTAATAATGAAGTTAATTCATGTACCAGCGGGAGAAGGATTCTGCTTGTATAAATGTAAACCATGAACTGTAAATGTTAACCATGAATGTTTACTTTAGCCTGAAGCTCAACAATGATATAATGGAAGAAACAATTCTTTGAAACAATAACTGTGGACTGCATAAAAAGATAGCAAAAAATAAATGTAAAACATTTCGATAGCAATTTATGCTATTATTATTATTGTTGTTGGCAATAATAAAGACAGAATGTGAAGTAATCACAACACAACTCAGACACTCCAATGAGGTTGGTGTGAAATATTGTTTCACTGTTTCTCAGTGTTCTTTTATGTTAAGAATGAGCTGGAATGGCTGCATAATTGCAGTACAGCTTATTTTGTTACTTATCCTTTTTGAATCATCAGACCCACAAACTTACCTGACAGCATCTGCTATAATTCATTCCACACGGTAAAGAAGGCGAACTAGGGGATGGAAATCCTCAAATGTCATTCGGTGTATGGATGGGCTGATTTTCCACTTTTAATCAAATCTTCTCTTGTCTTTAAATGTCATAGACGATTGATTTAGGAGAGGATAATGTGTTTTCAGTCTCATAACAAGGACCACTAGTCACTCCATTGTTCATTAGAAGAAGTGTTGTCTGTTGAATAGAACTGCCAGCAAACTCACTAGTTATTTAGGGGGAGTCAGGAAATGAAATGTAAACAGATGAGGAAAGGCAGGAGTGAGGTGTTTGAAAAAAAACTGCATAAATAGAATACTGTAGGGACACGACCAGAGTGAGTGCCGCAGATGAGGTCTCTGGCAGACTCCTTTGTTTGATGAAGGCTGGCAGGCAACAAACAAATCCTGATGGCAGAGAAAATGTGCCAGAAACAACAAAAAATTGGTGGTCTATACAGCAGACAAGACAACCTGTAAGACACTCTAGCGGTGCGTCTGGTGGTGGGATGACCTGCAGTATCTGACTTTGATGGTAATTTGTTGTACAGGAGACAACCAATCAGGCCAACAGCACCCAAGTGAATAACACTTTGGACCGTAAGGTCGTAACGCTCACAGTCCAGATCAGAATGATGTTTTTGCAGATACATTTTAGTAGTGAAGGTCTGAAGAAGCTTCATGAAGCAGTGTCATTTTCTTTCAGGACCCACTAGAATTTGTTCCAATGAAACATCACCTCATTTTTAAACTTGAGGGCCCGAACTGAAGCTTCATCAGCCCATCACTACATTTTAGGAAGAATACAGCTGACCTTCCGTCTTTAGCAAGGCAATTGGTAATATATAAAGCATGTGGTCTTCATAAATATGATCCAAAAATGAAAAATGACAGTTCAAAATAAAACACACACACAAGTTTATGCAGAGACTACTGCAGAGATGAGATAAGTTATCCCGATGATAAGGCTGGGAAGATTTTAACATTGTAAATTTTTAACACCCCTCTGCTATATTAAGCATTGTGGTATTCGGGAAGGATTTTGCACTTCCTCTTCTGTACCCATTTTTATTTTTGTATTTGCGGTTTTCTAATTAATCATTCAATTCCTTCATTTGCTCATCGCTACAGTCTACTGTCTTTGGTGTGCGAGCCTGCGAGTCTGTGAGACGTGTCACCTTGTACGACACACTGATGCCTTCCCCTTGAAGGAAGGAAACAGAGAGAGTGGGAAGATAACACAGCCAGGCAGCACTAACCGATCAGAGCTCTCCAGCAGAGACGTGACCCACATAGACCGACGCTCGTTTAATCAGCCTGCAAGCTGGCAGAGTCGAGGCAAAACAGGGGGGAGGAATGTTTTGGTGGCTTCAGTTCGTTTTTAGGAAATTTTAAATGGTATTTTCTCCCGCTTCCATTTGAACAAACTGAATCTGTGATCAAGGCTGCTGTTAGACGGATGGAGTTATGACTAATGCTTAAACTTTGTTCAAAAATAATGCTAGACAAAGTCAAGGAAACAACATGATGAATGCTGGACTTGGACCTGTTTTCCACGCTTTTAAAGCAACCCCCAGAACGGATAGTGTTGCTCAAGGGCATCTTGACAATAATCACAGGCGTGTATTGTGATCACCTCATAGTGGGCAGCAAATTTCTATTAAGACTTTAAATGTATCCTTATAGGAAAGCCCTCTGCCATCATCTCTGTAGCAGCATGTCATCAAAAAGAAAAAAAACAAACAAACATTGGTACCTAAATAAATCGACTTTCAGTGTTACAAGAGAAACAGCATACAAGTTTCTTAACAGGCATCATTTCCACAATATCTATGACACTATTTATGCTCAGTTCAATCTAACCTGCCTGGCATTTCCGGTATCAGGTTGATGTGCTACATTCAGTGAATTTGTTTCCTCTGATGTTTAATTTAAGATTAAACTTAACACTCTTCTGGCAAATAGAATGATGCAACTTCAATTGAGTATTACATTTAGAATCGTAAAAATTCAACAACCTAGAAATATGTTTCTATCACCATCTTTTATAAAAACCTAAGAGGGCATTTGACAGGTAAAGGATTCTAGCATGGAGTTGGCGATTAGAAAATGATGTCTCAGTGCCACCGTCAAAGACGTAAGCACTTGTTATGGCGTAAGTTGTATCTACTTTGGGTGAAGCTGGTTTTTCAAATTTGCGGTTTTTGGTAGTGAAGCTCAACAGCATGTGATAATCATCTAACAATCCAGCAGCTTTGTCAGGCTTGGCCATCAGCCCTGACACACTAATCCATCTTTTCTTGATGGCTCACATCTTCTTACACAAGATGCTAGCTCTGTAGGTTTTTGCCAGTGGATGTTGTTGCCCCGTACCTATTTTACCCTTTGCATGGAACAGTGCTGTTTCTGGCCTTCAGTCCCTTCCCGTGGCAAAGTCAGGAGCAATGCTCATGTCAAGGGGATTATGTGGGTGATTTCAATCTTTGCTTCATTGCTATACAGACCTATGCAACTGAGGTAACTAGGTATATATACCTTTCCTACGTACTTACCAATGCTTTCTGCCAATTGGTGTTTAATTCGGCAAACTTACAGATGGACATTGGCCACATTAAGTCAGGTAGAAGCCCGGATTGAAGGCATGTAAGCTTAATGTTGCCTGTCAAAGCAGTGTTGTTTGTGTCCACTATTGGTACCCAATCTTTGTTGTTGTTGTGTTACACAAACAGCCGAGGCAATGTATCATTCTCCTTCTTTCAAACAGACAAAGGGAAAGTCTTTGAATTGTAAATATCATGGATTTTAACAGGAAACTACCTTGATTAAGAACCAAAGAAAGTGGTTCAAAAATATGTAAGTTCAAGAGGCTGGATAGAGTAAAAACAATAAAACGGGAAATCCCGATTCCTTGGCTTGTGTGGGGGGTTTCTCTTCCGGTGAGCTGACCCCCCCCCTGTCTCGTACGTGGTGGTGGAAAATGAAGGACAGACACATGGATGAGTTTAAGAAAAATGCTTGTTTAGTGTAATATGCAAAAGTCAGAGACAAACTTACGTGAACACGGGCACTAGCACCCAAAGATCTCACGAAATTGTGGATCTTTTATAGTATGAATATTCAGGTCAACGCCTCTAGTCATTTGTGCATGTAGGATTGGTCAGTAACTGTAAACACTTGACCTGGGCCTGTGAATTTCGAAAAAGAGGCAATGACAATATTAATTTAATTTAATTTATTTAATAATTAAATATGAAAGATGATTAGTTAATCAAGTGATTATTTTAAATGTGTGTTAAATCTAGATGATTGATTACAGTAAAGGTGTCCTGATCTATGCTGTGTTGTGTTGGGGTGGGTGTGTCCAAGAGGGGTGTCAACAGGTTGATCAGGAGGGTTGGCTCCTTGGTTGGCATGAAGCTGGACTCACTGGTGAAAGTTGCATAGAGGAGATCACTGGACAAACTACTGTCCTTCATTGATGATGATGGTCATCATCTGAACACTGTCATCAGTGAGCAGAGAAGCAGATCAAGTGCACGAATGCTCCTTCCCAGATGCAAAACTAATAGACTCAGGGACTTATTCATTCCTTGTGCTATTATCTGTTGTTTTGAGGCCCTCAAGGTTCTGTTCTGGGTCCTTTATTGTTTTTGCTGTACTTGATTCCCCTGGGTAAAATCATTCAGAGATTTCTTGATGTTCCTTATCACATTTTTGCTGATGACATCCAGCTCTACAGCTCTTTTGATCCAACTGAGCCCTAGAGGCTGAACAGCTTAGTCAATTGTTTGCTAGAAATCAAACAATGGCTGAGTGAAAACACTTTACAGCTAAATGTGGACAAAACTGAAACTCTGGTTATTGCTCCTGATGATAAGGTTCCAGGGTTGAGTCAGGACTTGGTACTTAGGTCAGTCTGTCAAACTGAGCCTGAGAAACCTGGATGTTGTATTTGACAAAGACATGTTTCTAGTTCAACACTGCAGAAAACGGACCAGAAACTGTTTCCTTCAAGTGAGAAAAATCTCTTAACTTAGGAAAATGTTGTCACAGCATGATCTGGAGCTTGTTATCCATGCGTTTGTGTTTTCTCGTCTGGACTATTGCAACAGTCTGTTTCCATGTCTTAACAAGAAGGAGCTGTCTCGCCTGCAGTTGATTCAGAACTCTGCAGCGAGAATTATGACCTGCTCAAGTAGAAGAACTCTTCACTGGCTGCCAGTTTCTTTCGAGTCAACTTTAAAATTCTGGTTCTTACTTTCAAAACTATTCATGGTCAGGCTCCTCCTTACATCACTGATCCGATCCAGCCTTATACATCAGCTCGGGCTCTGAGGTCTGTGGATCAGAATCTACTGATGGTTCCTCGCACACGCTTCGGGACCAGAGGAGAGAAATCCTTCCAGGCTGTTGCTCCTAAGCTTTGGAATGATCTTCCTCTCCCTCTGTGTTTGATGGAGTCTACCGACTCTTTCAAGAAACATCTTAAGACTTTCTTATTTGTGCAGGCTTATCCTTGATTTTCTGGGACACCTGTGTTTTTCTTGGTGTTATCTAGATGTTATTAGTATATATATACAGTGGCAAAAAAGTATTTAGTCAGCCACCGATTGTGCAAGTTCTCCCACTTAAAATGATGACAGAGGTCTGTAATTTTCATCATAGGTACACTTCAACTGTGAGAGACAGAAAAAAAAATCCAGGAATCCACATTGTAGGATTTTTAAAGAATTTATTTGTAAATTATGGTGGAAAATAAGTATTTGGTCACTTCAAACAAGGAAGATCTCTGGCTCTCACAGACCTGTAACTTCTTCTTTAAGAAGCTCTTCTGTCCTCCACTCCTTACCTGTATTAATGGCACCTGTTTGAAGTCGTTATCTGTATAAAAGACACCAGTCCACAGCCTCAAACAGTCAGACTCCAAACTCCACTATGGCCAAGACCAAAGAGCTGTCGAAGGACACCAGGAAAATAATTGTAGACCTGCACCAGACTGGGATGAGTGAATCTACAATAGGCAAGCAGCTCTGTGTGAAAAAATCAACTGTGGGAGCAAAAAAATCAGAAAATGGAAGACATACAAGACCACTGATAATCTCCCTCGATCTGGGGCTCCACGCAAGATCTCATCCCATGGGGTCAAAATGATCATGAGAACGGTGAGCAAAAATCCCAGAACCACACGGGGGGACCTGGTGAATGACCTGCAGAGAGCTGGGACCAAAGTAACAAAGGTTACCATCAGTAACACACTACAACGACAGGGAATCAAATCCTGCAGTGCCAGACGTGTCCCCCTGCTTAAGCCAGTGCATGTCCAGGCCCGTCTGAAATTTGCCAGAGGGCACATGGATGATACAGCAGAGGATTGGGAGAATGTCATGTGGTCAGATGAAACCCAAGTAGAACTTTTTGGTATAAACTCAACTCATCGTGTTTGGAGGATGAAGAATACTGAGTTGCATCCCAAGAACACCATACCTACTGTGAAGCATGGGGGTGGAAACATCATGCTTTGGGGCTGTTTTTCTGCTAAGGGGACAGGACGACTGATCCGTGTTAAGGAAAGAATGAATGGGGCATGTATCGTGAGATTTTGAGCCAAAACCTCCTTCCATCAGTGAGAGCTTTGAAGATGAAACGTGGCTGGGTCTTCCAGCATGACAATGATCCCAAACACACCGCCCGGGCAACGAAGGAGTGGCTCCGTAAGAAGCATTTTAAAGTCCTGGAGTGGCCTAGCCAGTCTCCAGACCTCAACCCCATAGAAAATCTGTGGAGGGAGTTGAAAGTCTGTGTTGCTCGGCGACAGCCCCAAAACATCACTGCTGTCGAGAAGATCTGCATGGAGGAATGGGCCAAAATACCAGCTACTGTGTGTGCAAACCTGGTAAAGACCTATAGTAATCGTTTGACCTCTGTTATTGCCAACAAAGGTTATATTACAAAGTATTGAGTTGAATTTTTGTTATTGACCAAATACTTATTTTCCACCATAATTTACAAATAAATTCTTTAAAAATCCTACAATGTGAATTCCTGGTCTAGAAAACACTCTATAAATATAAATAACTTACTTACTTACTATAATTCTGAGTTTGGGGGCAGAAGTGGAGTGAAAGTGTCATAATATTCTATTCCATGTCAATCTTTGTATCCTTTTTCTTAGTTATTTCTCTTTGATCTATGTTCTTTATCTTTAGACTTATATATTGCGTCATCTTGCACTTTCTTCTTAAAGGAACTTTGTTCTTGTTCTTATTTTTATATTTATGAATCTATCGTCTGTGTTGCTGTGAGTTAAATCTATCTATCTATCTATCTATCTATCTATCTATCTATCTATCTATCTATCTATCTATCTATCTATCTATCTATCTATCTATCTATCTATCTATCTATCTATCTATCTATCTATCTATCTATCTATCTATCTATCTATCTATCTATCTATCTATCTATCTATCTATCTATCTATCTATCTATCTATCTATCTATCTATCTATCTATCTATCTATCTATCTATCTATCTATCTATCTATCTATCTATCTATCTATCTATCTATCTATCTATCTATCTATCTATCTATCTATCTATCTATCTATCTATCTATCTATCTATCTATCTATCTATCTATCTATCTATCTATCTATCTATCTATCTATCTATCTATCTACCTTTTTACTACACCAACAATTTTAACTAAATTCATCTGGACAGAGCCCCCTTCAGCAGTGTTTTGTTCGGCAGAACCGTCCAACAAGAATCCCCAAATATGTAACAAACATATTATCCAGCTAAGTTCTCCCCCCAAATAAAACAACCTCATTTTTTTGTATTTAAAACAATGTTTTCTTGACAAACTTTACATTCCAATATATCTTCAAATCATTTAATTAATCATAATATCCTTGGTATTGACTCTCTTAAATTTGACATAAATGATATGACATTATCAGCTACAAAGATATTCTAAGCTCATTTGAATCATTATTATTCCTCTTAGATTTGGTTTGAAAGTCCATTGCTGAAGTAAATGGATAATATCAAATAGAAAAAAGTGACTATGATCAACCATTTCTGCAGCTGTTTGTTTGTTTAATTATGTTTTTATTGTTAGCATTTCTGTTGTCGGATTTCTGGACCTAAGTTTAACCAATTAATAAAAGAGTAACTAAGACTTACTTCATGAAGCAAATAAATTAAAGTAAAAATCAACTATTTTTCAGATTATAATTATCATGATTCATTCTTTTATTTTATTTTATTGTCCTCTGATGGATTTACAACTCCACTAAAATTTTGAGAACCTTATTTTCCATTATTTACCCATTTTTCATCTTTATATTGTCCTCCAAGAACAGTTAAACTCTAGTATTTCAAATTGTGGTATTTATTTCAGGTTTACTTTGTTTTAAGACTTCAAAAAAAGATCAAATCATTCTGTCATGTGGATGAAGACTAGTATTTTCCAATGCTTACATAATTCAATTCCTTTCAACAAATGACAATTGCAAGTCCATATGTTCAGTCAATTTTAGAACTCAACTTTCCATCAATCTCTTGCTCTAATTCCTATTTTTTATCAACTTAGATTTAAGGTAGATTTATCTTTAACAAAGTTAATTTAGGGCCTGATATGATTCTGTAGTTTTTAAATATGTTATTAAGTGTTTTCTTTCCTGAAGGCAACATTTTTTTTGTTCTTACATTTTTCAAGAGTCAATTCTCTTCAAGTTTCACTTTTCGTATTGTGTATTGTATCATTGGCTGCCACTGATGTAGATAAAAGTATTCTATTTTAATTTATTTATATTAAAAAAAAAATGTCCTTAAAATTATGAATTCTAAAATATGTTTTAATCATAACAAGATATTTTCTGTTCTTTGGAACTCCTCCGATTATTTTTTTTGTGGACAATTTTCATTTGATTGTCCTTTTAAATATATATTACCAATATGTACCTTCTTTTAGCATAGGGGAAAAGTCTTATTAGTTTGAAGTAAGTTGGATTTATCTCAAATCATGATTTCTTGTGTTTGGTACATCATAACTATTTTAATACATGTCTAAAGAGTAGTTTCCCTAAAACTACATTTATTCATTCATAAATCTAAAAGTCTGCTAGTCAAGTTTTTAGCTTTACACATGTTGGCTCACGTTTCTTGTTCACCTTTTAACAAGGTCATTTGATACATTTAAAAGTCTGCAGTGGACATTGGCTTCTTATTTCTCCCTCACTGGAGAGCTTCTCAACACCACCTAACAGGATGAGAATGATCAGAAGTTATGAATCTATTCAGGTGGTGATGAGGACATTGTGTGTGTCATGAGTTGTGTATTCCGAACTTTGCATGTCCGTGGATGTCTGTAAAAAGTTTGTCATGTGTTTTATTTGAATAAACCTTGAAGTTAGCAGAGAGTTCAAATTATCAGTATGTTTTGACTTCGTTGAGAAGAGAGACACAGAGGCGGAGGTTCGAGGGAATTCTTTCATTCTCACACACATACAGAGAGCAGGTTGAGGCAGTGACACTTATTTGTAAGATCTGTGTGAATGTCTGAGAGTGTTCTTTCAACAGTAGATTGTGTGTGTTCATATGTGTTTTATAAATGTTATAAGGTCTCTTATGGCCTGCTGCTTTCATCATAGCTCTGAGTGGAGCAATCTGAGTATGTTATTCTGGGATTACCTGTTTGCTGTTACATCTTAGACTCAGGAAGATATCATGTCTCCAAGGGGCTAGATTTGTCTGCTTTTTCATCAACTCGCAAACAACTTTGCATTTCTTAATCATGTGTCCCAGGGCCCTAGCTTCTCCACCAACAAGAGCAACACGAGGGACAGAAGTTTCAGAGAGCGCATAGAGAACACCTTGTTCAGTTGTTAGTTCAACTTCAGCAGCCACACCATCTGGACCTAAAAATGTCACCGCAGACAAGAGTCAATTTCATAATTGTGACCAGATCGTGCCATTTGTCGTCATCATCCAAGACATAGTTCATAGTGCAGTGTGACTGGTCCACAGGTGAATATTATGAACATAACTGAGAAGAAATTGGAGGCCGAAATTTGACTACCACAGTGAGTCACTGTGTTATCTGGTGGAGAATCTCCTGGTTGACTGTGGACTTCAGACAACAACGTGCACGGACACCAGCAGAAAACATTGTTGCACAAATAATAACTTACTCCATTATGCTTCTTGGATCCTGTGCTTTACTTCTTTTTCTCCCAAACCATGAGAACTCGATGTGCATTATTTGATATTTGATCATAAGTTGAAAACCAACCATTTGGTTGCTCTGCCTAGAATCTTCAGAGCATGTTATGCTTTCTTCTGCAGAAAAGACCTAATACAAACTCAGATTTTCCAGCGGGACAAATATAGCAAAATCCAGTTCAATCAGCATGTTTTATTGACCAGCAAACTCATCTTATCTGTATCGCCAAGAGAAGGGTGAAAGACCAGACCCAATGACACGCCTGAGAAGTGATTGCCACAGGCACATATCAATGCCAGGCAACAATCAAATGAATATTCTTTGGGTTTCTCCTTTAATGTCCTTTTTATCCTCTTATTATTTGGACTACAGAGGGATCAGCGTGTCAGAGATAGCATGCATGTGGCTGCTACTTGGCTCTATTTATGACTTGTCTCTCAAAGGGTTATATATAACATGAGTCCATATCTCTTCTCCTTTTTCAAGAAGGTAATATTGGTCAACAGTGGATCTGGTAATTCATGCGGTGGAATATATCATCAGGACTATTTTTTCAGAGGGAAACGGGGAGACAGAGGACAAAGAATGTTCGAGATGACAGTTCTAGGTAAAAGAACATGATGAATGTATGCAGTCAATGGTCGTAGGGGCGGACATGCTGACGGAAACCTTAATGTGAGAAACCAAAGAAAAAGAAGATAAAAACAACTTGACTAAGATACACAATTGACACGTATTTGTGGAAATGAATGTGTTTTGAGTTATTAAAAAGAGGCTGGAATTCTATGTCAGTAATTTATTTGTTGGCAAACAACTTTCACTGTTACAACAAATATTAGTTATGAGATCATTCAACTTCGAACCCATACAAAAGAATAAATAATTAGCAATATGTAGTTATAATCATGGTCATAATAATTTAAGAACAACAAAAAAATAAAACCAGTGCCACTTTAGTAACTCTTGCCTAAATCTGCTTTTTTCTTCTGCAAGCTAGTTTTTCTATAGAAAAACCAATAAAAAGATAAATAAATATTCTCTCTCTCTTAGGAACATTGCAGGGGAACATGGAAAACATACTATCTATGACATTTCCCTTCTATAATAGTAAAAATTAGGCTTCCACATTAGACAGTGTCGATTTGTGCAGTTGTAACATCTTCGATGCAAAGATATAGTGTAACTTTATGGCATTTAAAGGGATAAGCCACTAGTTTTGTTTCTACAAAATTTGATCTATGGCATTCAGAATGAGACGTTGAACAAATATAAGAAATAAATGGTAATATACACCTCAGATACCATTCTTGTATTAATGTTTGCATCCAATCACACACTTTTTAAAAGATATATATATATATTTTTAGACAAACCGAATTCCAGCTATGACTAGCATGGCTACTATTATGGTTACAATTCATTTTTTTCCACCTGCTTTATTCCTCTAGTTCAGAACAACATTGTGATAAAGCATATTGTAACAATTAAATTGTAATACATAAGTGACAGTGATGTTGCTAGAAAAAGGAGCAGAGAGAAATGTGCACAGGTTAAATGCCTATTAATGAACAAGTGCTTCCACTGTATCCATAAACTTGAAAATGATATGAAATATTGTTCTTCACTCGTTCCGTGGTCTACGAGTGTCCAGAACCAGTCATGTTCAGTCCAGAACAATTCCACTCAGAAGTAGATTTAAATCAAATTTTAAAAAATAAGACTCATAAAGTCATATGCAACATTTGAATTCTGTACAATACATAAAAATGGTTGTGGATCCTTCATAGGTCAAAACTTGTACAAGGGGAAACGAGAAAAAGACACACAATTCTTTTTTCACGTGTCAAGTGTCTTGTATGTTATTTGTAATGTCTTGGTCACTTTTACAGAAACATCAGACCACACTCCATGGAAGCAGGAATGAACAGGATATAATCCAAAGCATTTTGTATGATTATTGTTTCTGTGTTTCTGTATTTTTGTGGAGTGGTAGTGAGGGCAATAAATAAATCCTCAATTTTACTGGCAATCCACAGGGGGAATGTCTTTTGTAACCACTGTTTATCAAGGTGCAAAACATCTTGACACAAATACCAGTTGACGGACAGTCCTAAAGGTGACGGTGGGATCTGCTTGAGGTCCATGTTGGAGAACTCGTGGTCACTTTAAAATTACAAATTGAATTCCACAGGTTGGGATAATTACAGACGCCCTTCTCCTATTTCCAGCTTCAAAGTTCCTTCACTGTTTGATATTCACAAAGCATCTATCGGTGCCACATTTCTGAGTCTTCTTCCTTTCAGATCCGTCCCTACTTATTTTGTACACGGAATATCACTTATATTGTCACCATCCATAGTTTACTGTATGTCCAAAAGTGGTTTAGTCAAGAGTTGGATTGAAACAGTCTCAACGAAACATCAGAAGCTTAAAAGAGAAGGACAGAAGTCTCTGGCTCTGTTCTATAGACTGGTCACTAGGTGGGAAGGGTCTACTGGAGGTTCCTCAGGTGAGGAATCTGACTCCTCCTTGCTCCCAGACACCATATATCCATCGCTGCCACCTCTGCCCATGTGGTAGTAGCTCTGCAGCTCGTGAAGATGGTTCCTGGAGCCCAGGTTTGGCATGCTCTTATAATACACATCGTCTAACTCCGGGGCAGTGGCGCTCTTGCAGGGTTGCAGCTCCCCGGAACCATCCTCCTCTCCATCCGTTAAACCGTTCACCTGGCCATCAGGCAGATCTGTTAGTACTGGCATGCTAGTGTAGAGCGAGTCTCTGTGGTTCGGTGACTGTGTGTGCTCATCGGTATGCTCGTTGGTCAGCAGGGGGAAGAAACTCTCACTGGTTTCCTGGACGATGCGCCTTTGGCGTGCAAAGCTGTGGGGAGGTGGAGGAGGTGGGTGACTGTCCGGCGGAGGAGGCCTAGGCGGCAAGAGGGGTGCATTCGACTCCTCTCTGATGATGTCCAAACTCAGATTCTCCTCATGTGGGAAGGCAACAGGGTTATCCAAAACCATTGGGACATTGTCTTCTTTACCGCTGCCAACACATCCACCAACCCCGCTGCTACTGCTGCTGCTGCCGCTGCCTCCTGCCAGGCTGCCTGAAAACATCAGAGCATAATAGACGCAAACTTCAGATGAAAGGTAAAAAGTTCTACATCGATTCGGAATCAAACATCTTGAACAAAGTTTTAAAAAAGACTTACAGACGCCAGCAGAAGCAAATTAACTTCTATTTCCACCTTCAACACATTGAAGAGAATCAATTTTACCTTTAAACTTTTTTTTTTAATCATTGCATTAGTATGACGTAACACTACTAACACTATCTACTACTAAGGTGCACTTTATATCTGGATCACCACTATATACACTTTCCGTTTCTGACAAAGGTTCAACCTAGCTAATATATAAAAATAAGGGACAAATAAAACATAATCACGCTTCGATCACCAATAACATGATATCCACTTTACATGAAATAATCTATAACCCTTTGTGAGAGAGCTGTGGACACGCTCAAGTGCCATATGACTATTAAATTATTCAAATAAGGGTGCTCACCGCCGTTGACCAAAGTGTTGTTCACCAGCTTGTTCATCAGGTTGTGATTGCGCTCCGTTGTGGCTCTCTCATGGTTGTTGAGGTAGGAGGGGATGTAATTGGAGGTCAGTTCCTTCAGAATCTTCTTCTCCAAAGTGGTCTCTTTGTGGTTACTGTGAGTGCCGTATCCACCACTGCGGTCTAAGATCTGGACGCAGTCGCTCAAGTACTCACTGCTGGCCATGCTGTAGTTGTTGGCATGGTTACCGTTGAGGGGAAGTGTGTCCATTACACTGGAGTCTCTGGCATTGTTCAACATCCCCTCTAAAAATGAAGGAGAACAAAACTATTGATGACTTTTTAATGCATTGATTAATGAAGAGAAACAAAAACATCAAACCAAAATATCTTTATTTAGCTCTAACACTGATGTGACACCTACTTGAAATGGAATTCACTGTGAGTTCAGTGAGTTTAAGTGTATTTGACAAAAGTATAAAACAGAAAATCTGAATCATTTCATCATCACCTAAATTTGATTTGCTGGTATTAACTACTATCATTGCTCCCATCCACACTTATTAAAACCCCAAAGTTGGAGGTTTAATGCTGTCAGATGTTCTGTGGGTCCTTGCAGTGCAGCTGTGACTGGCACTGTGAAGAATATCTACCGAACTATTAATTAAGAACACTGTTTTTTTATAGTGGAAACAACTTTTGAATAATAAGTATGATTTCAATCATTAAATGTGATCTTGAATAATTTTGAAATATAAGTATGTTAATGGTCTTGGGACTAATGGATGCAACTACTAACAAAAAGTTAGTAAAATTAATATTTATTAGAACATATAAATATAGAACATGCTAATACTAAAACATAATTATAAGCTATATTTTTAACTAGGTTAGTTTAGTCGCAGTCAGTGCTAAGAATCTCTGCCGTAAGTAACATAAAAACAAATCAGATCAAAAAACATCTGGTATAATAATGTACAAGCTGCAGTCCAGGATCGCAGAATAGCCGATTCTGGACTGGTTTCCTAAAATAAGAGGAAAAGAAAATATATTTCTTCTATCAGCAATTTTGATTTTGATTTATTCACATGGGAGAAGACAGCTTCGGACAATGTGCATGAGAGGGTTAAAGATCAGAAGTCTGAATCCAATACTAGAGAGAATCAATAGAGTTTGCCCGTACTTGTGTCTCGGTAAGGTGCTGATGGACAGCATGAATGAGGAGAGAAAAAGAGAGACTGGTGTTAGTTCATGCATCCATTGTTTGTCACAAAAGTGAAATCAAAATAAATTAGTGGCAGTTACTCAGACAGTAAAAGCAAAAGCAAAACACTTACAGAACGGTATAAAAAGCATTTATTACAAGATTCCCAAGTGTTGGTCCAGATGGCAAATAACAAATGTGTTGAGGATAACATGAGTTTGGATAAGTCACTGAGAAATTTAAGGGTGTCCTATCAGAAAGACTGTTATCAATGATCGATTGCACCACTTGGGAGTTGTAATAAAGCTTAAATAAATCAAACAATCATCTAAAGTATTTCTAAATATTCCTTAATGAAACAACCATGCAAAACCTTTCCAACAAAGGGATGCATAAAGGTAGAGATGCTGGCTAGCGTCTGAGTAGTCGTAAAAGAAGGATGAAGCACACCTTGAGTGTTGTACATGCCCACGGCCGGGTTGTTATAGACTGCAGAATCCCCCAGAAGAGTGTTATAAGGGTTGTTAGTACCATGGGGACGAAGGAGAGCATTAGTTATAAGATGATTAGCCATGGCTCCTGGTACAGGCAGAGGAAGATAGAGAGAGGAAAATAGCAATATTGTGTCGAAAGAGAAAATGAGTGCAGAGTGGAGGAGAAGATTGAGGCGGTGGAGAGTTGCAGCGTGGAAGTAAGCATGAAACGAAGAGGAGAGAGTGGTGTGATGAAAAGTGTGTGGAAGGAAGAGGGAGAGAAGAGGACAAGTAAATCAAATGAGCAAACATAGTCTGAGGTGAAAGCATTGAAAAAGCTTGACAACTCATTCTTGCAGCCACTGCATATAGACAAGGTGGGGGAGAGGAGTGGGAGTGCAGCGGTGCCTGGAGAAGATTATGCTGCAGTTCAGTTGCTCGAGCACGGAGGCATGAATGCTAGATAAAATCATGAACAGATAAGGACATCTCATTTACAAATGACATGATCAACAGGTACAACACTGTTGTTGACAACATCAGCACTCACAAGTCGAATCACAACGCTTATTTTTAGATTTGACATTAGTGTTGCATTTATATGGCATAAATCATGAGGATTTTTTCCTCAATTTAGATTAAAATAAATGGTTAAATCAATGAAGCTGAGCCCAGTTTAAATAAATATTGAATATAAAATGTGTAACTGTTTCCCCTCCAAAAGCAAAGTGGATCTACTGCAGTTTATGTGCAGTAATATTTCATGCTCATAATACCCAATGTAATGTTTTAATTGAACTTCTGTGAAAGTGGAAAGACTTCTAGCAGTACAGTTCTGCTCAGTGGAGAGACCGGCGGAAGAGGTCGGATCAACTGGAGCCAATTCTTGCTAAGTGTGTGATAATTCAGGCACCGACACACACCGCGTCTGCTTTGGCATCAATCTGTCAAGTTAACAGCTTATTAGTGGCCCGAAGGAAGTGACTAACAAAAAGCACTGTGTGTATGAAAGTCCTCCGGTGTGATGCTTTGAGAAATGTTCACTCGTAGTTTACTGTCTCTGAGTACTGGAAATGTTGAGTTATGAGCCACTCTGAGGTTGACTAGTGACCAACAGTGACAGCCTACTTGATCAGTGGAAGAAAAATGCTTGGATTTTATTTTTCCTTCTTTTATCAACTGGCTGATGAAAGTATGACATCTAGTGACTATTTCGTTGTCATCTCAGTGTCATTTAAGAACCATTTCAACTCTGGTTTAAGTTGTTTTTTTTTAAATACAAGTAAGAAAAGTTTGATTCTATAATAAAAGCTCCCCTAGTATCATCAGTAAGGCTGACTGAACTTACTTTTATACATATAGATTTAGATAATAAAAAACATATACCTAATCATATTTAAATTAAAAATGAATATAAACATTTTTTAATATATGGCAACAATCTAATTTTCATTACTGTTTTTCCATAATATGGAGAAAAATATTAAGGGACTATAGGGAAATTAAATGCCAACCTTTCTCATGAAACATTAACTTCAACTATCACATGCTGCTCATCCTCCATCTTTTTGGTGTGTATAATTAAAACAAATATAAGTAAAAAATAAAATAGAGTAGATATTATTACTTTAAGGGCAAACTAACGTACTTTGTTACTACTACTGCACTGATACTTTAGTTCTCACAATGTTTTTAAGGCAAGAATCTGTTGGCAGATTTTTATAATGAAATCCATATTCGGCAACACTTCCTAATTAATTCTTGCCTGGGTCTGCCTTAGTCCATTAAAGAACTATTGAAGATGAAACAGAAGACTTAAATCAACATCTATTATTCTGCTGCGACAGTGCAATGAGTAATAAGCTCGGACTAAGATTTTTTTTTCAAACTGCATTTTGCTAAACAACAGAAGTTCTGTTATTAGACGCGTCTCCAGCAGCGTTCCTAAATGACAGCTATGCTACCTGGGGCTATAAATAAGGCAGAGCAGTGACATTGATGAGGATGCAAAAGCGGGTTCCCGTGGTTACCTCTGTTGAGCGTGGCAGAACTGTTGATGTCTCCAGTGATGAAGGAGGACTCTTGCTTCCTTACAGTGTCATTCCACATCCGCCTAATACGACTCTGTACACAAGGGAATCAAGCAGGAGGGAATAGAAATAGAAACGTAATCAGACACACAAAAGAAAGGAAGAAACAAGCATGACAGGAGAAAACATATTAGGGCGAGATATATAAAAAGCATCAAGACAGAGGGACAGAATAAATAAATAAGCAAAAAAAGAAAAACAATAATTTATCATTTATGAATTCAAACGTTATATGTGTAACATGAATTTTATTTTAATGTATATTAGGCTTGAGCTGTGAACATTTTCAACACTTTAATGTTGAAAACTGATAACCCACCACCATCATTGTTCCCTGGCCTCACCTGCGAGTCTGCTGTGCTGTAGCGTCCTGGAGTACAGGCAGGCAAGCTCACCTGTGAGCCCGTGGAGTAGCGGCCCGGGGTCCGCGAGGTGGTGGCCTTGGATGAGGAGATGGACGTTTCCACACTCTTGCCGCTGCAACAGTGAGTACGCAAACACTTGCCGTACTCTTTACGCACCTAAACGGGTGAGAGGCAGAGTCATCTTAATTGTTGACTTCACTTACGAATGTCCTTGAACACCTTTAATGCAAATCGGCTCCTCATTTCCCGAGTTCTGAATAATAAGGTTATGAAAGTTTAAAAAGCTTTAGGTTTAACAGTTGACAAACAAACTTATGGGTCCAAAAAGTAATTTTGACATATTCAGTATTTGGTGAGTCAAACTGCACTCCATTGGGAGGTTGTGATATAATGTCTTGAAATACATTTTGGACGATTTTGTTCTATTGTTCATACGATGACGTCCGGCATCTAACTTCCACACTGAAGTCACGTCGGGAAAAGTTTGCTCTGATTTACTAGAATTTTTCTGATCGTTTTCACGTCAAGTTGCTGCGCTGACGTCAGCACAAGCGTTTAACTGGAGTCTTACCATGAATGAAAAGAGCTTCATTTGGAGGTCTAGACCTGCCAATCTTTGTCAGCATTTTCTTTTGTGAGGCCTGGCAGGAGTCCTTTTGCAGACCTCAAGTACTGCCACCTTAAGGTCTGGCATGCTAATAACTGTGCTCAAGGGTTGATGGAATTATATTTAAAAAACATAATTGTGGAAGAGATGGTTTTCCTAATAGCAGGCGGTTTGATTTTTAAAACTTATAATACCCAGCTACTGCCTCCTGTTGCCTTATTGAGATTACTTAAATGGAAAGAATTTTTATTTTTATTTTTAATAATGTATATTAAAGTGAGTTCAAATGACTAAATAAAGCACGCAACCATGATTTAGCTCACATGCACGTACTAACTCTAAAACAAGTTGACAAATAATGACAGTCTCTAAAAGCAATTTGTAAAGCCAAGGTTTTTTTGCGTCAATGCTTCTTGTATGATGAACAGATTTTGCTAACAGACAGGGGCGTCGGTATAATAACCTGACTGGGTAATACTTGTTCTTTCAGAGACTGGTGACACAATGAGTATTCCTATTCTACAAAGCCCTCAGAGCTCTGAGCTAGAGGGAGTGACTTATATAAGCTGGAGGGAAAAAAACAGCGTTGAACCTTTTGACTTGAATTTCATGAAAAGTCAAACGTTTACAGATTCATGTGATTAACTTTTTTCCCATTAGAGCTGCTCCAAAATTATTACTGCAATATATCCTATCCGAAACTGACTCGCTCCTGTGGGAGATGTGTGATGTGTGTGCGCTCAAGAACATCTGCATTTAGATCCCAATCAAGTCAGAACAAATAGGAATGTAATTGCTTTTTAACAAGGCTGTTGGACTGGCAGACAAGTATTGCCCTCACACTCTGTTTGAACAGCTGCACACTCTGTTGCTCTATACATCTTGGGAGAAACCATCTTGATTTGGAGCCAAAGAAAATATTGGAGCTGCTCTGAGGAGATCTCTCTGGATACCTGATCTTATGGCATGTCACATACCTGAGTGCAAATTCACACACAAACGCCCACACATAATTGTTTACTGGCCATAAGCTGGAAACTTTGTGGGACTCCTGCCAGGCAAGGAAATTAATCCTTTGATCTATTTCCTTAGCAAATATGCACTTGAGTGAACTCTTGCCCTTGACAGCGTGTGGGAGGCTGCAAAAAACTCCAGGGTGTGAGGACTGTTCACTCAACCCCTCGTGATCTAATTCACGGGTTCTTGCAAATGCAGAAACACATGGATGCGACTGGTTTGTAGAGATCTGACCACTTCCTCCCATGTAAACATAAATAAGCATTTGTTGCATTTTCACCAGAAAGATTCTAAAACGTCTACACATACATACACAGCCCAATGGACAAAGGTTCTCTTCCAGAAGTCTGATATGTTTTCTGTTTGTTTTTTTCCATTCTCTTTCAGAGCACTTTTTCTGACCTTGTCTAACGATAAAAACAGATGTTACCTGCTGTCTATCAAAAGCAAAGTAAGGACGATAAACCACAAGACAAAAGCCTGTAAACTTTGCTAAAGGCCAATCAAATTCTGACAGGTCTGCAGATAACCCAGACCTTGTTTATGTATTTTCCTTTTAAACCTTTCTCAGTCTGTTTCCAGACACCGCTTACCTTCTTCTGCAGTATGCAGTGAAAGATGAAGATGAACATGCCCTGGAGAGAATTGAAGATGGTGAAGAGGTAGGCCATGATCACTGTGCTCTCGTTGATGTACATGAGCCCGAAGGCCCAGGTGAGACCCAGCAGACACAAGAGCGCGATGGCCCCTATCACCCAAGACCTGAGGAGGAGAGGATATGACATCACTCTTTTAAGAATGATTGTTTTACTCGACTTGTTGACACGGATAGAATTTACAATGATCTCAAACCACGCTAACATGTTATTGAACATGGAAAAGGGAAATCATGGTCAAATATCACTCAAGATAGTATTTCCCCCCCTGATGCTCAACAGTCACTCACACAAACACATACATACACTCCTATTTTTAATGGCTTATACTGAGTTTAGTTAATTTGAATCATTGATATTCGAATGCAAAAAAGTATAAAGGTTAATGTAAGACAATTATGTTGGAAGAAAATCCAAATACTCACTCTCAAAATACTATTCTTGTATTAATTCGCCTGTGAATTTAATTTTAAGTTTTGGACTGCAGTGTTTGAAGCAAATGTTGAACACTAATTTGTGTTATTGATTGGTTCAACTTCTTCGGTCGTCTTTTTTATTTTATTTTTATTTTAGTGCTCGCTGTCATTGAGCCTGACTCATCCCTCTTATTCTGCGATGATGTGTGAATTCTTTCATTTTATCTTTTCCTTTTAACAGATAAAATAACATAAATCATTTATAACCTTAACCGAAACCCTGAAAAAACAACAACCAATTGATGTCTCTCAAATCAAGGCTGTTGACAGTAACTATAGCATATGTTGAAATATTGTGTCTCACGCTCCACTCGATGATTGTTGTCGTAATTTTCTTCAAGTATAACTTACAATCACAATCACACATAACAGGACAGGACCATTGAGAAAAATACAAGGTATAGGATAATAAATACATAGATGAAATCAAATAATGAAAACATCTCTGACAAGATGACTTGAGATCAGCCTTACCAGAGGCAATCCATGACAAAGAGAAATTAAGAGACCTTCAGATGCAAAAAAAGGAAAACAAGCAGAAGAAATGAACAAAACAAAAAAAGGAGCTGATGAATGAACAAAGACCACGATGAAACAAGACTAATGGAATGAGATGGATTGAAATCAGTTCACTCTTTGGAGGTTTCAGAAGAACTCATTAAAAGTCATTTACAGAGGAAAAGAACGGATCCTTTTGAAATCAGTCTTCAATGATAATCACTTATCTTCCTGATTATATTTTCCTGAACTGCAGCACAGCAGCTGGTTTTATGAACACATATCACTTACAGAATAAAAGGACACATAGATCTTCAGTTACCGTAAATCGGAATGTAATAACAAAACTAATGAGTCAGCCTTTTTTAAGGTACAAATTGAAAAAATTAAATGAGCCACATGTGGGCATTTAGCGTAAACCAGACTTAAATCCATTCATTATTATTAAATTCAAGTAATTAAATTCAAGCTTTTCTCCAACATTTGCCACAATAAGATGCATCAAGACACTGATTAGTAAAAGCAGCCCCTTCCTGTCATCAGCATCCATGGAAGACAAGGTAGTTGAACTCCCTGCGGGCGGTGTTTGCAAGAGCGTTATGAGAGGACCTAAAAACAGAGCCTTAATGTGATGCAATTGCAGAATTTTTTTCATGCAATATGGACATCAAACAGCGGAAACTCACACAAACATGAAAGTCTGGAGGGACTTGAGTTCAGTCACAAATTCATTAGGCTTGTATAGTTACCACTACGAATTTGAGCAAAATGCATTATTTAAAATGTTTTTTTTTAAACTCCATTCTATTCTCACTGCTATCTATTAGATTTTTTTCAGTCACTTATAAACTGTGACAGAAATGTAGAACAGTACAGTTTACATGAAGCCATTTTTTACATTGTGTGAGCTTTCATCAACAACGATGCATAGAAAGTCGACACACATCCATGTCCATGAAGCGATTACACTTGGTGGTTGTTCACCAATTCACATCATGATTCTGATTTCAATGGAGACACTGATAATCCGGAATTCTCAGTGTTGTCAGACATCATGGCACTTCCAGGCCAAACAGTGACCTGTGCAAGGCAAAGACTTGCTACAGATCTGCTATAGACTTATTATGGTAAATGAATTGGCAATATTTAAATAAATAAAGATATGATGATACATCCAAAACAAAATTAGAGCACAACTGTAAACAGCCTGTGTCTTACACACTGTTGAGAAAATAGATGGCTACTTACTTGATGTTGTCCAAACAGCCTGAGTCTGGTTTCAGGATAGCTGTATGATGAAACATCTTATAAAGTGCGATGCCAAGAAAGATAACATTGAGCTGAAAAACAACAAACAAAAGCAAACCTGGATGAATACGAAGAGTACGAGGCTGATTCAAGACTTGAGCAAAACAATTCCAATCCAAGTGTTTCAACTTCTGATTTAGCCTTTCAGGACTAATTGGCTCAGGAGATTCAGCATGAAACAATATTATCCCATTATTTACTAAAGCATTGGAGAATGGTGCAGCTTTCTCATTAACTAAAGATTAATCTCACAATAAAAACATCCAATTCTCACAGGCCTGTTTAAATCTGCAGAAGCTTGAGTGTGTCTGGTTCAACAATCTTCTTAGTGACGCTTTATATCAGGGGTCACCAACCTTTTTTAGAGACAGAGCTCTATTGGGACCATGTTTTAGAACAGGCTTGTGGGCGCCATCACTGGTCCTTGTGGGCACATGGGTGACCATATGTGTGACCCCTGCTCTACATCTCAATAAACCCACCCCCTCAACAGACCCATAATAGCTTTGTAGATTTCAATCTTCAACCATTTTTCTCTTCTTAAAAACACTTTGCAGTCTAACAAAAATGTTTTTTATTGTCAAGATACTTAGAAAACTCCAATTGATTTTTTTATGGACATGATTAAAAAGACTGTTGAGATTTCTCATCAAAGAATGCATATTTTGTGTGTCAGGAAACATAAACTGTTGTGTTATCTCAGGGTCAAGGTGACCCAAAGGCCTGAAAACAAATGTGTTTTCACCTTGAAGCAGACACATTGGTTGAACATGTGAAACACATTTGACCCTAAATGTTAGCAGTCATTCAATCAATTACTTAAAATCTCAGTTATACAATTGCCAAAAACAGCATTCACTTTCATCAATAAAACAAGATAAAGAACTTCAGGTGACACTAAGAACATACTGCCAGCTACAGTCCCCTCTCATAGTAATTCAAAAATATAATTTGTTCACAGTGTCATCATATCATCTTTTTATGCCACTATATTTTCTTCTCTAGTCTCAGTAATTCTGTGTGTGTGAGAGGACAAAATGTCACAAAAAAGTGTAAACTATGCAAAGTTCTTATCGTAATCTGAGATTTATTCCATCTGTTCCTTCAAGAGTTCCTGCTTGTGTCTACTTGAGAGTAAATCCCTGCATAGGGATTTATAAAACTGCAAGAACGCCATCTCTGCTTGCATTTCTGCCTCTAGAGATCTCAAGCCAACCCTTGTCGCAGATTAACAAGTGCGGGGCGGCCGTCTAGACCCACTTCCAGTGTTTGGAATGTATGGGAGCATCATGTACTTACCATAATGATGAGTGTAGCTGGACCTATGAAGCTCCAGATAAAGTAGGTGTCCAATCGTAGCCAGCAACTACAGAGACAGTGACAAAAAGAGAAAGGCAGAGAAGGATTACAACTTCAACTTCAGATCTTAGGAAGTGGTTATATATCACTCTCACAGAAGCAGAGGGAGGATTATGTCGGCGTCACAAATCCTCCAATATATCCCGGTGGACAAAATAATTTTGGAGGTGAAGTAATAAGACACAGCACAGAATGGTTATAAACATGAATCATTTAACGCTGCTTAAGGGGAGAACCAGCAATAAATAAACCTTTGCTCCCTCCCCAAGGACACATATTCTTGACACTGTGAAGTTGCAAATATATGGCAGTGCTCAGCTCATTTGAATTAGAACACATGGATGTAGCCATTTATGAAGTCAGGGTTACCTTGAGGGTAAGAAAATAAAACAGTAGCTTCAATTACATTTATTATGGTAGGTTTTTGCAAACGATCATGTCTTTTATACAAAGCACCATGTCTAAACTGTGGTTCATACAATTATTGTTATTAGGTTAGTTAAGTGTAATACAATACTTAAGATAGATAATCATTCATTATTTCTACACAAAACTAACCTAATACACAATAGACATCTGGGCACTCTCGCCATTTCTCCCCCCTCTATTCCGCCAGTTTGAGCAACTTGTTAATTTTTACAATAGATTTGGATTTGAACATCTCTTCCGCATACTAACTCTTCTTACCTGGGATAGTTTTGCATGTCAAATGCAAATATGTGATGTGAGGCCACCTGAGTGCCCTCCACCGAGGTCAGAGCCAACAATGTGCAGAAACGTGGGCACCAGAGGGAGAAACCACTGGAGCAAAACGGCCAACTTATTCATGACTAGCTGCATTTGAATTATTAATCTTTCAATTTCCACTACATTAGAGAGCCCTCCATTACAGCTCCCTCACTGTGTCACAGCACTGTCCATTATCGCTTTGCAGTCTTAGTCACCTTCATTACAAGAGGCATTCTCCGAGCCAATGGCCAATATGGAGCCACGTTAAGGCACTAAGGTGACATAGCAGGAGGTTGATAGTTTCCCAGAACTGTGATGTGCAATTTCTAATACATGACTGACATAACTTCCTTAATTAAACAGTTAAGTTAGATTCCACTATATGAACTTTATTTTTTATTTTAAATATAGTGTATTTTGTGGTTGATGGAGACATTATAAGTGACGTATACCTTTGCGAATTAAACCAGTGACAAGGTCTTGTATGTCTCAATTCATTTCCAAATGAGCGTGTTGTTTGATTATTCATTCTGAGCATGACATTCAGACGCTCATGTTTAAATGATCACAGCACAATAAAATATTAAGTTAAGTGGCGCATGACTTGGTGCGGGTTGACGCTCAGTGCAAAAACGTAGCCTTTCTTGAGCGTGATGTGCTGCAAGTGTGGAGCCGAGAGTTAAACTTGCGGAGAGGCGGAGAGCAGAAAAAGGACAGAAGCATATGTGAAACATTTAACAGTTATATAAAGTCTCCGGTGCTCTTTTCTATATGCGGCTCCTCATTCATAAGCAATCGTCTTTAAAATTTATGTTTTGTGTTTTAAGCCCCCACACCATTACCGTCTCTCTGGGTCCTTGTGAATTCACACAGAGATTGTAACAGGATGGAAGGTCATATAGTGCATCGTATAGGTATACATTAAATGTGCATTGGGAGTTGCAGTGTGCAGCCTATATGAATTAATCATCCTTTCATTGTCATAAAAGGGCAGGTCATATTTAGAGATTAATAAACACCTACAGTATGAGTGAACGTCCATATTGATGTCTAGATAATCTGGTCTTTTTTGAAAATAAATTGGACAGTTACCATTAATGAAAGTATCGACACATCGAAGGAGAATGAAGGCCCATATAAATGTCTTTTTTCAGGGGTGTTTTCTGTTCCTTTATTTTAAATTCATTGTTAACTTTTCTCTGTTTAGTGTTTAGCACTTTTTGATACATTTTTAGCCTGCAATAAAGTGGCCCCTCCATTAGCTAAATGGGCAGCAGACCAAAATCAGTTGGAGACTTGGAGTAGAGCCAGTAGTAATTGCCTATTGGTGGTCTTTACAGTTACAGTTTACCTGCTGCCTGCGGTTGCGGCTGTAGTTTTATCTTTGGTGTGGATAGCCCAATGTCTCCTGGTGCCTCAATAGAGCTCAATATTAGTGAAAAAGGGAGTTTGGTGACACAACTTCCATCATTTCCAGTTTCTTTTTTTTTCTCATCACTAGTTCCTCATCAGTCCACACCATGGCGCACCTGAGCTCAACATCCACACCTCTTTAATCTTTCTGTTTTCACACACTACACCACTGTGCATTCTCAGGCACTTGACAGTCAATCTTCCATCCTGCCCGTCACTGTCCTTCACTCCCTCCCCTCACCACCCGTCTCTGCTTGTATCCCCACTCAATGTGTCTGTATTGTCTCTTCAGCGGTGTCACAGCTTGTAGAGGTCCAGTGTGTCTGAAAGCCAAATTGACAGCAGGCACACCAGTTTCTCTCCATTCCTCACTCACCCGTCATATATACTTCTTTCAAACAACTTTTTTTTCCCCACACCATTCCTCTGTCCTTACACTCGGTCTGTGCCGTAGCTCCTGTAGTCCACAGCGGCCGAGACGGCCACAATGACAGCAGGCACTCCGTATCCTGCCAAGTAGAAGTACTTAGTCCTGGAGTGTTCACTCTCGAACACCTCCACCAGCATGATGTACAGCTGCACCCCCTCCAGGAACATCCAGGTAAAGGCTGCCAAGAAGAAGAAATGGAGCAATGCCGCAAACACCGCACAGGCGATCTGGAAAGCAAGAACAAAAAAGCATTGATATACAAAACATATTCTGTTAGCTTAACTACAATGCAGTGGTTAAAACAAAAAGTACCTTTTTAAAGAATACATTTTCTGTCTCATATTTGGAAACTTTCTTTCAAAAATGACAACCAAGGAACAACTTTATTATTGTTATACTGCATGGTTTCGGTGTGTGACGAGAAAGCGATACATATATCAGTGTTATTGTCATGAACATCAACAAAGAAGCTATAAGGTTCTTTTTAAATAAAAGATCTTCATAAAGTTGTGATTCTTAGGTTAGTGACAACCATTTAACATGTGGGCCCTCACTAAGGACCCATGCAAGGTGATACTTGACCCTTTTAAACACAAAAAGCACACAGAGAACCTCTCAGGCTTTTTTTTTCAACTTCCAAGACAATGTACGGACTGCGTAAAGCAGCTGCTTGTAAGTTTATTAAATAATACTTTTTAAGGAAAGAATCACTGTGTGTGGCTTAAGTCTTTCGTGCACCTAGAAATTAACAGTCTTTCTCCTTCACACAAATAACATAAATTCATGTTTAGCACACAAGCCTTCTAATTATTTTTTTTCCTGTAACAGCCTCATTTTACTGTGGCACTGGATGAGGTGAAGGTCACTTTGTCATGTCTCATATAGACATGCAAAGAATTGGTGAACAAGGCCAGATCAAACCATTGCTTCGGAAGCATGGATCGGAGCAATCAGGAAGGGAGAAAACTCTGCTATCTCCAGAAGACAATGAGAAAGTGAGTCACTCGTCTTCATTTTTTATGATTGCATCGAGCCGATTACGCAGGTACAAACACATAATACAGGTATAATAGTTGCTTATGCAAAGTCATTTAGATGTCCTGCAGGTCTTAATGGATTAACTGGCTACAGGCTGAAATGTAAATGGAGGTCAAACTTGGTCACAAGTAATTAGAAAGATAATAAATTCCACAGCAGCACCCATGGAAACAAAGAATGATCACGGCTGTACAAACAAAGGCAAAAATACATCCACACAAATTAATACACATTACTTTAAAGTAAACGATACATTACGCTAAACAAACTAAAAATAATAATTTCAATTGCTGTATGTATTGAAAAGTATCTTATTTTTTCTGGAATGAAACTAGTAGATATAAAACAGAGAGCAAATACCACCAAATAAACCCAGCAGAAAAGAAAAATAAACTAACTTTTAATTAACTCAAAAGGGTAAGTGGTAACAAAATAATCATATAGATTAAACAAAAACATGTTTTAAAAATGCCAACAGAAAACAAACTAACAAAATACAGCCTGGCGTCACAACACTACCTGCCAATTATTATTATGCTGCGATGAGTGTAATTGATAATTTATTGGGTACATGAAACTGTTACCACCACTAATTGCTTCTTTGGATAATGGCCCTTATTTTAAACCTCTGTTATGAAAAACAATTATCCTTACTGGAAGGATAAAGAGCGTATAGCATATTCATTTGAGATTAAGATGTATGTAGTTGTTTTATTTAAACATAGTGAGAGGATCTCAACAATTTCAGATTCAGATTCTTTAATTAACATCCATCACTCACAGACTCTCACACCCACCCACACACACACACACACACACACACACACACACCCCCCCCCCCCCCCCACACACACACACACACACACACACACACACACACACACAACATTAAGCTCACCGGTTGATCCGCCCTGTTGATCCCCACCAGGAAGAGTGACTCAGCAATAAAAAGGCTGATGCAGAGGTTCTTATGAATGGTATTGCGGTCACTCTGCAGTCCACGGAAGAAGCAAAAGGTAAAGATGCAGATGAGCAGGCAGACCAGTGACAGCAAGATTCCCACCCAGGTGATCACATCAAGCAGCAGGTCGTGCATGCTGTCTGCTTTCTACAAGAGAACAACAAGGAAAACATCAGAGGAAAACCACCTCGGGGTATTCATCACATGCAAATGTATTGTTCTGTTTGTGAGTATTTAAGAGCAAAATATCTCCAACAGCTTATGGGAAAAAAATGTCACCCAGTATATCTGTTGAAGCTGCTCTTTAGTTAATTGTGAACTTGAATCATTAATATATGTTTGCAATTTTGGCAACGCTCTTTCTTTTGATCTAAATCATATAGAACAAATGGACAATTGTCATGATTTTCCACAATTATAGCTTGGTTTCAAAGATCCAAACAGTCTAAGATTAGACATTGTTAAATGTTCAAACAATTTCATGATAAAAAAATAAATAATACATCACAAATTAGAAAAGCTTGACTCAGAAACCATGACAACGTGGTCATAAATAACCAGTTCAAAACATGGCTCAATACGTTTGGACTAAAGAGGAGACCAAGATTATTTTTACAATTGTGTCTAAAATAAGGCAAAAAAAAAAAAGGCATCTCTCTGAGTACTTGTCACACTCTTTCACCTATTTTTTACCCACATTTTTTTCCAGAGTTCTTATAACCAAATGAGTGTTCTCATGAAGTCAGCTTTATTTAATAGTAACATATCCTCTTAACCAGTGAGACTTTGTGCCACCAACTGTTACAGCTAAATGATGGTGTGTAACTCAGGTGTGTTGCTTCTATCAACCTGTGGTCAATCCAGTGCAGAATCCCTTATTATGGGTCAAATTGGGAGCTCTGACAATTAATGCTCCAGATGTTGAAGCCTGTAGCCCAGCGGCCAAAAAAACAGCTCCTCAGATCGGATTTGTGAAATGTCATTAATGTTATAAAATGACTTGATTCACATTTCACCCACCAGTAAACTGTTGTTTAATAAAATAATTTACATATTCAAATAATTAAATGAACCGTGATTTTTCTCCGCGATAAGAAATGAAAACATGAATTTAAACTGGATTAACAGTTTATATTCGTTTATTTAAAATATGTCTGACGTGGATAGCATACTAACATTTAAATTAGTGCATTCAAGCTCCGGTGTAAATTAAAATATTTAGTATAAAACGATCAATGTTATCTTTATAAATACAGATCATCAGTTTGGTGAATGAGAACATGTTTAGAAGTTTGTGAATTATTTAATATCAACTATTGTAACTACAAACACTTGTGTGTTAATGTAACGCATCCTAACACTACTAGTGAGGTTGACTAAGTAAATAAGGACGTATGCCACCTACAAACATTTTGGGTTGTCCGTCCCTTTGAACGCTCTTTTCATTATTGATACATATGAACGGTCTCACCGTTAAACTGCACACTGAATCTGCTAAACTCCTGAAAAGGTTAAGATTACATTTCCTACAGTGGCAAAAAGGTTAGTTTTAAAGCTAATGAAAAAAAAGGTTGAATTTTATTTTGTACAAGATTTAACAGTATAAACAAATAAACTTTTTTTTATATTATTAGGAACAAAAACAAACTCTGATGTCAGTCGAGGTAAATCTCATCCAGTTTGATAAATGACTTGAAAAGCATATGTGTAGCAGAAGGAGGTATAATCCACAGTCCAGATGTTACATGCAGATCTCTCAATACTTCCTTAAAATCTGTCACACTGCTTTCCACCCTGCAATTCTTATTTAACATCTGAACTGAACTGACTATGACCCTATTTAACCCATACCTTGACCTCCACATGGGCCATTAGAACTGCAAAGCTAGTGAGGTGGGTGCAGGAGCAGCTTGTGTGCGTCCGATTGGATCCTAACAGACGACAATCCTGCGTCGACCAGAACCCAGTCATGGTGCGTTTGGAATAGCTCCAGAACGAACAGTTGGGATTGAAGTTTCCTTCCGAATGCTGAGGACAGGAAAAGGAGGACAAGAACGAGGTGAGAGAAAATTAACAGAAGTAGATTAAAAAAAAAAAAATCATCCTACAAGCATGCACTGCAAGAGCTTGGTTACTTAGTCATCGGAAGGTGGGAGGTTGGAGTGGTGAGAGAAGCCAAAAATAGTGAGAAAATGTGGGAGGATTAGGTGGGGAAAATGTGATAGGAAGACAGACACACAGAGGGGCAGTCAAACACACAACAACAACAATGCAGCAAACAGAAGGGACAGAATGACAGGGAGCAGCAACAAATAAACATGGAGCGGTAGCAGGAGGTGGTGGCAATGAATAGGCGCGAGAAGCTGCTTGTGTTGTGTAAACTGAGGAAACTGTGTGTGTTGGACAGGGACGGTTACAGTCCAAATGACCAAGTGAGACAGAGAGGAGGAGTTTTTTGGCTGCCAACCGGCTGGATCACAAATTGGAGTAGTATTTTTTGCCGTCTACTTCTCTTATTCGTTAAGTGAAATAAAGAAAAAGGAAGAGAACTCCAGCCATAGTTATAGATAACGATCTGTAATGTTTCACTGTGTCTTACCCCTTTTTTGAAATAGAATATTTCATAGTTATTACCTCTGCTAATGAATGTGTATGTCTGTCTGTTAGTCATATTATAATTTAAAATCAGACTGTAAGATACAGACCATTTTATCTTAAACTTCAGGTCAAATGTGTATTTGCTTAGTGTACAAACACATTTCGTTACATACAACTGCAGTAGTCAGAGTCAAAGATATTCCGAGCTGGCATCAGGTACTTTTCTCACCTGTAGGTGTTTAACAGTGAAGATCACAGGCTCCGACAGGTAGACCTTGTTACTCTCCTTGTTGATAGAGGCGGTGATGACTGGAGAGTTGACGATCACGGAGTAATTGGGATATAGAGCGTCATTGCCAAGCTTCACGCTGGCATTCTCTGTGGACAAATAGGCTCCCAGGTTTCTGTAGAGGACGAAGGCCATTCTGATCTCACCTTGAAGAAAAAAGAGCAAACGTTATCGACAAACTCAGGCAACAGAAGTGTCAAAGAGCAAGACAGATGGGATTTACACAGGGACCCAGAAAGAGTTGTGAGATTTCCTTCTCACCATTTTTGCCGTGTTGTTTGAGGGTACTGGCTGACAGCTGGATGGAGTTTCCATGTAGCTCCGATTGAGGGAAATACAAGTCGGCAAGGTTGCCATCCGTGCTTAGCCTTGCCACTTCTAACTCTGAAATTCACACACACCAGACACACACACATGTCAATTGTCAATGTCAACATGTAACATTGTGAATAAACGATAATGCATAAAACAAATTCTTTAAACCGATGGTTCAAAAATGTTTTAAATGTTTTACAACTAGATTTCTGTTATATGTACCTTTATCAATTCTTAATTCTTAGAAAACAAGTCGCGTTGGTCAGAATCAATATAAATGTTTTATAGACATTCAACTTTTTTTTAATTTTTTTTAAACCCCAAGATTAAAAATGTTACATTTTGTCCATTAAGATTTTCACTCTTTCAGGTCATGGTTATTCTGAAGATTCCAAAGCGGTATTTCAGTTAAATAAATACATCTTTACAACAACAACGAGTCTGGTTCCGCTCGAGGTTTCTGCCTTCTAAAAGGAAGTTTTTCCTCGACATAGCTCACTGTACAGCTCACTTTGCGCTTGATGGAGTCTACTGACTCCTTTAAGAATCATCTTAAGACGTTTCTATTTGTTCAGGCTTTTCCTTGAATTTCTCAAACTCCTGTGTTGTTCTCAGTATTATCTTGATCTTTAAAGTATGTACTTTTTTGAGTATTGTTTTGATTGTTTAAGCGCTTTGTGACCCTGGTCTCGAAAAGCGCTATATATATAAATATTACTTACTTACTTACTTACTTGTTTCTTGCTCTTTGTTGAATTGCTGGGATCTATTTTTCCTTAATCAACTGTAGTCTTATTTCAACTGTATAGTGTCCTGAGATAACTTTGTTATGATAAGACACTTTAAATAAAATTGAATTGAATTGAATTGAAATTCTTTTTTTTTTTTCAAATTATCCACAGCAAATACAGCAATTTTTCATAAAAAATAATTTATTTATCATTATTCTGAGCATGTCAGAGTGGGATCAGGTGAAAAAATAATGTACTATATTACTTTTACACAAATGTTAGTGGTGTCATAGTATATTTATTTTAAAGAATGTATAAACTTCTCCTTTATTTCTCTTTTCTTCTCACTCTTGTTATATGCCACTGTCAAATGTGGTTCAAGTTCAACATCATCCAGTATCAGTTGTGATTATACAAACCAAAAAAAAGAAATTACTAAATAATAGATCTACAAACGAGTGTAAAAAAAATGCATAGGGACAGGAAGACGATTCAAACTTTTTCCAGGTTGTAGTGAACATTTCTTGTTGGCACAGCTACATTTATTTATACCTCTTTAATGGTTGGTTCTTCTTTGCAGAATATTTTCTAAACAATTATGTCAAATAGAAATTGCTGAGGAATAGTGCAGGCCATGCATAATATATTGTTGTCAACCCACAAATGTATGTCACCTATGAAAAATGAAATGATTTCAGTTGTGTATAGTAAAGACTTGACAAAGACCTTGGATCATGGAGAAGAAGGTATTTCAAGATCCAAGTTCAAATGTACTTGTGCAATATCGGATTTTAATTTAATAGATAAAGTTCCTAATTAACACATAATTACACCCTTGGAGCAATCTTACACATCCGTGGGATTCAAAGATGAAGTCGCTGCTTTCATGATGAAAACGTCTGTTTAAGTACAACGGCACAGCCAGAAGAAAATAGAGGCGTCGGTGTGCAGTGACGGACTGAGAAGGACAAGGTTGAGTGCAGGAAGCAGATAAAAGGAAACACGGGGTCGCAGAGCAAAATGGATGAGAAATAGGAAATGGGCTGTTAGATTTAGAGAAGGAAGCGGGCTAGAGGCGAAGCAACGTAATGACAAGCTGTTGTTTTTTCACAGAAAACAACAAGACAGGAGGTAAAAAGCTATGGGACAATATAGGAGGCAGATACAGAGCTTTCATTATGATAGCATTCCTGAGAAAAATGTAGGTTGAGAGTTGCTTGCTACAGAGTATTCATTAAAACTCTTTTTTTTTACTCCCATTCAAGCCCATCAATGGCGGCGGGACATCGAAACAAGCTGAGTCTAATCTAATGAATGTCTTTTTGTCACTACAATCCTCTTTAGACTTAAGCTTGTTCATTACCCTGATCACACTCATGCTGTCTCCTTTGTTCTCCAACTCTGACTCTGCTAACTCGGTTCAATTTTATTAAACAAACTTTACGAAAGACGGTGGCTAGGAAAAACATCCCTTTAACAGGGAGAAACCTCAAGCAGAACCAGACTGGCTGAGATGGAGAAGAGACACCAGAGTATGGAGAGAGAAGGATGAGAAACGGTGTAGAGAAATCAGGCAGCAGTGTCCAGACAGAGCCATGTAGATAGTTGCATTGACAATTGCACTATTCAAACACACTTAGATATTATGTTTAAAGGGTGCTTATTTAAATGTTGTGTAAATGATAAATCGCCACTGGATCAATTTTTATAACTGGCCTGATTTTTTTCCACTGTTTTTTTCTCCCTCCTCACAAGGAACAGAAAAGACAAAAAAGCACTTGCAATGAGCTGGTATAACTATAAGGTTAGGAGTCTTAAGAGTTAGTGAGTGACAAAACAGCAACTGCATTTGTGCCAACTTGTATATGTAAACCTGTGAATGAATAAAACAATCTTCAATAAAATAAGGACATAAATAAGATGGAGTCTACTGACTCCTTTAAGAAACATCTTAAGACGTTTTTATTCGTTCAGGCTTTTCCTTGATTTTCTGGAACTCCATTTGTGTTATCAGTTGTATCTTGATCTTTAAAATATATACTTTATTGAATATTGTTTTGATTGTTTAAGCGCTTTGTGACCCTGGTCTGGAAAACGCCTATACAAATAAAAATTACTTACTTACTTACTTACTATAAAAGATGAACTAAGGTGTGAAGAGGGACTATTGTTTTTTATTGGCTTGGAGTACTACAGTACTGCAATGACAAATTTTCCACCAAAATATTTCCTCTCTTAATTTCTGCAGAAATGCAATTATCAGAAATCCCTGTTTATGTTGTTACATATGGTCCATTTAGGTTAGGTTAATTTGATTAAATAACTTCAGTGCAGACTGCTGAAGAACAGAGTCTGAATGCAACTTAAACAAGAACTGTGATGGCTTTCTCATATTGCCATGATAAACCATGATTATATCATGGTATATCATGATTATTTAACTACCAAAGTGAACACAAGTGAAGATAACCCTGAAATATTACCAGAAACATCTAATCCAAGCACATGCTCCTGCATGTACAGGCAAGGACAACTGGACCATGTGACTCATCAAGCGTCTCAAAGTCCATGGTGACTTTCACTTTCAATGATTTTATCAATGGTGTAATATTTTTGTATGCTGAGTGCTGTTAAAAAGGAAAATCAAGGCCAATAAAAGTAAGCAGTATTTTCACTCTCTGGTGCAGGTGAAATGAGGATGACAGATCTGATATTGTGGAGAGTGATCATAACAATATTTGAAATATAGAGCTAGAAAGTCTCAATGAAAGTCTTGAAATAGTAATAGAAAATGGCTCAGTGAAAATAGAGTATTCAAGAGAGTTAAGCCACTATGGAGAAAATGAATTTCAATTCTCTGACTAGTCTGTCTCTCAGACAACCGCTCACCCACACACTAGCTGATGATTGAGACTAAATCTGGCAGCTCTGTGCAGCCCTTCTGTACTGCATCGTGGTCAATCTCTCAGATCCATGTTATTTTTGTCCAGAGGATGATGAGGCTGCAGTCCACGAAAGTTCACTCCATCACTGTTATCTAGATGCTACTTTGGCGTTAAGAGAACAGCTTAACCCTTGTGTTATCTCAGGGTCAAGGTGACCGGAAAATAAACGTGTTTGAGGTATCCCTTGTGTTATATCAGGGTCAAGGTGAGTAAATATCAAGAACGCCTGATAACCATTCCAGCCATGGTGTCGTATAAAATGGGCAACTATGAATATCCAATAGAGCCTCTCTTCATCGTCATTGAGCAAGATCCAGAGAAGTGAGATCTTCTTCACAAGTCATGTTTGTATTTCAGCCTGTCCAGTTAAGCGTTTTGTGTGATTCAACCTCTGCAAATACTAAATTGATTTACTTTTATTACTGATTTTCTGCTCATCTCCAACTTTTCCAGCAGCACCCCAGTGTGCTCTTGAATGAAAGAACACAATCCTATTGCAGCAGTTTGGGAAATAGTAATGCTGTTTGCGTGAGTGCTGTGACAGTTTTTCATTCATTTTTATTCACAAGGAAAAAACCTACATCCGCGAGTTGACAATGTTGACCAAGATGCAGTGCAGACACATTTTACAAGATATTAGCAAAAAATATTTCTATATTTCTTCCCAACCAAAAGTAGTTTAAATGGTGGGAGGGTCTCTCGTGAAGTAGACATTAGATCAACCGTGCAAAGTAATAACCGCATAGAAGAATAAGGAAAACGCCTTTCCTCTACTTTCTGTAGGTTTAAACCAACAGACACTAATCTGTGTCTTGGTGTTTGTGCTGGATCTTCAAGGTGGTCTTTTGCCACTTCCTTTCATGAAAGCTCGTACGGAACCTTGTTAACACCAACACAAGGTCTATTAACAACAACTATTTTACCTTCTAAAGAGGTTGATTAATGCGAAAAAAAAAGATCAAATGATCTCCAAAAAGAAACACCATGGCAACAATATTTGCAATGCTTTTTCAATTGCACTTAAAAAAAATCCAAAAGCCTCATGGTCATTTTCCCCACACATCTGTGTCTCTGTGGATATCAACATAAATATATCTTATATTGTCCTTTTTCCTATGAGGCAGTATTTAAAACACATTATGTAAACTGGCTAGTGTAAGCTCATCATTTTTGTAAATAAAGCAGAATTGGATTATTAAAGGAAACATGATGAATAATATTCATAAGCTAGCCCTGTCACAATAAATATGACAATGTTTGAGATGAAAGTGGAGAGCACGCTCATGCCAACACATACTGTACAAATACAATTCAAATGACATGATGAAATGATATTTGAATTTAAGAAATATTTCTGCCCTGGGTGGTCTCTTGTTGAACATGCTCTGGTGCTTCAATCTTCAAGAATATGGCTTAAGAAACATGTGATAATGTGTGTGTTTGGAACAAACCTTGAATGATTGAAATATGTCTTGTGCTAAATATGCATTTCTTTCTTCTTTTCTTTTATACATTTATTTTACATGGATTTTTATAAAGCTTAAAAATGTATTTTCACAACCATATAGGCCAACAACTGTGCAGGCAAACATTAACCATCAAGGTCTTCTTACAGTATGTGGTGATTTGTATTTTATCATCCACAAGACTATTATAAAACACACTACTTGAGGAGATTTTAACAGCAAACCTCGTTTCAGCTGAAACAATGAGGAGACAGAGTTAAACTCACGGATGTGTTCAGTGGTCTCCTGCACAGTGTCTGTCTTGAGAAGGTTGTCCGCTAGCATGAAGGCGCCTGTTTCCACAGTGTCCAGCAGAAGAGTGGCTGAGTGTAGCTGCTCCCTGGTGGACAGCTCTCTCCACGCCGACTGGGCTCGTGGCTGCAGAAGATTATTCACCGTCTCCACCATTGCCTGGCACAGCAACAGAAACACACATCCGTCACCAAATAATATGACACTGTGAAAGTGAATGGACATCCATCTACATGGGTTACATCTCTCAGCAGAAGAGAACACTTATTGTGATTGACTGAAGTGATCTACCAAAAACATTAATAACGCAAATGCAGCATTCCCATGCGGAATAGCAAAAACACAAGCAACACAAAGCACATTTTAAAGAGAGCTTTTGGATCTTTTGTGTCCAACAACCACACAAAATTAATATAGGTCCCTATCAAGATTATACTTCTAAAAATCGAACACATCTATACAGACTTTTAGCGGGTAATAAATGTGTTGTAAAGCTACCAGAAAAGCAACAGGGGCCTTGAAAGGAAGATACCAATGTGTGTGGCGTCATCTGAGGGACAAAAGTGAAAAGGTTCTTTCAAAAACATATCTCACACTGGTGTCCAACTTCAACTTGTTCAGACCGTAAGCTACCTTAACTAAAGTAAACATAGCTCCCATCTCTCGCCTATTGACCAAACCTCACAGCTTCGGTTGTGTGTATGTTTTTAAGAATTATTTGATTTATTATGATATGGGCCGCTGATGAAACATTTCTGATTAGAAATGACTTGAAACTCGCAACCAACCTTTCTGCAACACATGCCTTGAGTTGTTAAGGTAATATGAGAGCAGGACTGAAGTAGGTAAAAAATAATAGCTAGCAAGCAATCTAAAAACAAATAAAAAAATTCTTCATATTATCAACATTTTCATGTCTTCCTTTATTTCCATTATGTCTAGTTCTCTTATTATTTTTGGAGACTGGAATTGTTTGTTTGATAAAGTTTACAACACTACAGATGGGACTGGGGTAGAAAAACAGCACTCCACCTTTATTTTTGGGGGTGCCAGTCACATGTTGAAACTGTTCAATTGCACACATGAAAGGTTGCTTAGCCAACAAGCAAACAAGATAATATGATTTCCTCCTTTAGCGCTCCAAGCTAATTAGCTGGGATGCATATTGGATGAGTTGGAGAAGACTACGTGTAAACAAAAACTAATTATTCCACTGCTCCTGCAAACAAACCCAAGTAGGCGCGAGTGAAAACGAAAACAGCTGCAATTTTTTTTTTCTACATCACCAAGTTTCAGGCCTCAGAATGACTAAAACTAGTAAGAGAACACATTGAAATACGCATTCATAGATTTCTTAACAAATCTGGAATAAAGCATTTTTATGTTGGAGGATTCTTTTATAATATAAAACTAGAATCAGTCCTCCTTTATGGTTTATGGATCACAAGATGGGGTACTTTGGTGACAGGAGAAGACCTTCTCCTACTGCGAAAAACTGTTGACTATTGTTGCAAGAATCATTAAAACCTGGAGTTCTAAGGATAATCTTAATGGTTCCATTAGTGAGGTAGAGGATCTTAGCTGTTAATCGTCAATTGTTATCTTTTTAACGAGCAAGACATTCTTCTTTTTCTACTAAACATCCCCATTATAATCTCATTGCTTTTGTAAGATGTCAATTGTTGATTCATTTATATTTCACTCCCTTCTTGCTCAGGAACTAATATTGAGCTGCCTCACCGAAGCCTTGAAGTGAAAGATGCTTAAATGCAAACCAAGCACAGCTTAGCCTTGAATTGTAAATGTATTCTTCATTTTGAAGAATATTGCCGACGTGTACTTTCTTTCTGACAAAATGGTGTTACCTTAAAGTAACAGGCTCCTCAACTGAAATACCATTGGATGTTAAGGAGGAATTGCTCCAAATTTGAACCTTAGAAACATTTATTTCTGTTGCATGTATATGTTAGCATGCTCGATAATTCAATGACCATGACTACTAATGGTAACTCATTATCCACCAATTCCTTAGGCCCAAACCCTCATATTTTTTTTTTGGCCTTTTTAAATTGATATTGAATCAATGGCTGGGGTCAATGTTAAATCTGGTGAAAGGTGGTGTTTTTGGAGGGTGTTTGCATTTTACATATCCATATTTAAGAACAAAAGAGCTTGAGATAGCTTGAAACATAAAAAGACAAACGTGAAAGCAATGCCTGTCAGGTACGTCCGCGTACGTAAGCAAGAGCATTTCCATGTAGCGCACGTGCATAGACACTAAAGCAGACACAGAGCAGTAAATGGGGCAGAATAGAAATGCTTTGAAGCTTCAGGGTAATCCAGCGTAAACAGCAGCAGCAAGACAGACATGCGGCTTTGGTTGCTCTTCTTCACAGGCACATATGCATGGATGGTAAGTACAAACACACCCACAGCGAGCCACACTTAGTAAAATGACTTGATGTTTGATGGATGGAAACGTGTGAGAAAGAGAGAAAAAAAAGATTTCTCCTCCCTCCACTGAGAAAGTGTATGTTTTCGTCAGGGAAGCAGGCTTATCTGCCAGTTGTTGTTAGAGTTTGTTATCCCTGACAGGATGAGTTTGAAGCTAAATCGGACTTTAAATTCAAAGTATTTCCTGGTTCTGGCTTCTATCTGTGATCGGACAAATTTGAAAATCGTCATCGAGCTTCACTGTCTCCTCAATGTGCGCCCTGATTATATTTCTCTGGCTGTATCCTTTCATTTATTCTACAATCTCTCGCTAATCTCTCTCTTGTTGGGTTTTCATTACACTTTGAGCGTACCACTGAGGGTTGTGTTGGGCAAGAGCCTTGTAACTCTTGTCAAATCGGATCCTGTGAGTGTCTTGTGCAGGAAGATGGACACTCAAAAGCTTTGTTGTTTCCTGTCTATGGCAGTTATACTGTGGTGCTTAGATAAGTCTCTTCCTTCATAACTCCATGAACAAGATGTGTCTACATTCTCCACATTCTTTGAATTCAGCCAAAGGTTGGACTTTTTAGGAATATTATTTTGATGAAGGCCAAGCTTCTAAAAATGATCCATTTAACCACCCAACAGCATCAAAGTTCTGGACACCATCAGCTTCATCAAGCAGAGATTGCCAATTAGGAAGAAACTGACTGAAGTCCCAGATGCCCGAATCAAGTGAGATGACTGACATAAAAGGAGATGTGGGGGAAAAAAAATCAAACTAGAGGGGGGAAGGAAGAATTCAATTACCTCTAGTCTCTATTAGGAAACCAAAACTCCCCCCTTTTGGCAATTAGCTCTGTAGATAATTACGCAGGAGAGTGCGCCAGCGCGACACATCCCTAATCACAGACATTTCTATACGGCCATGTTGCCATCATTTTACACCGCGTCCCAGAGGCTAATTTCAACAGTTACTAAAAGACGCTGAGATTTTTTACCCTTAAATTTCTATCTTGTCAAAAAGAATGTTGGCACGTTCACGATATTTATGAATTTATTTAAAATACGTGTCAGTTTGCATGTTCTTCTGAGCCGTGTTCTATGATGTGACATTGCTGACTGGTGCTGACACAACCAGTTTTCGTGAGAGAGCAGAGAAAAGCCTGCATCAGGAGAAAAAGATTGACCCCGTCGCCTGTGTGAAAGCAGAGAGAGAGAGGGTGCTGTGGAATTAAAAGAGGGACTCTGCAGTCGACTCCATGAACAGGAATGAGGATCCTTTGATGGTATAAATAGAGATTTGTGAGGACCAGCAATGAGCATCTTTACACCCTGATCACGGTTAGGTAGAAAAACGCATATTGCATCGAACATTGACGTTGTTTTAAAGTATTAAAATAGTTATTTCACTAGTCCAAATATTGTGACTGATCTAGACTTAAATCTTCTTAAAATAATGCAATTTTAGAAGGACTACACAAAGAGCTCACTTCTCACTCAAATAATAAGGAAAAGTAAAATAGATTAAAGAGCTGGGGCAATAGAACAAAGCTGTTTTTGAAGTAAACGATACCTTATCCATCAAAATAAGGGTCAATAGTTAAAACATGTATTAACAATATAAATGTTTAAACAGTATAAACAATATTTATATAACTGTATGGATTATGTATTGTCGACATTTCCATACCATTTAGTTATGGATCATTTTAATCAAAATATTTCTCACAATATAATCATTAAGAACTCAGTTGAACTGATCAATTCTCAGCTTGGAATAATCATCTCCACCTGAGCTCTGACTAAAGTTTGAAAAACTGGGAAGCTAAATCGTAGCAGAGCCCTGAACATACTTCCTGTCTATCTAAGAAAAAAAACAGGTCCAGATCAACAGCTGTTCTCTGTGGACTGATGTGACTGAACAAACAGAGGATAAAAAACGAATCCTTTCTATCTGCGAACACGTTTTTAATATTACTGCAATGACCATATCAGAGGTTTGTCTGCGGTGAACATGTTTGGCCTGGAAATATCTTCATAGATAAGCAAAGTATTTGATATTATATAGGAGATAATGAATCAGGTCAATAGATGAAACATTGATGTGCAGCAAAGCAGTATAGTCAAGTCAAGCAAATAAAACATCAAATTAAAATCAACTACAAAAAAGGAAAGCCAAAAGACTTCTTGCAGCATGAAATTTAAAGCTGTTTATAAATTCATAACCAGCAACTGGACAAAAAGGTTTGCTAAACTGAATCCCATGCTGAGTGTGAAAACACTTTAGGACATACAAAAAAGACAAGGTGATATGGCGGCGGAGGAACTGACAATACTAGGAATATAAAATACCTGTGTGAAAAACCTGCAGGACCTTTCTCTCTTCTGAAGCTGTGAATTCAAACAGTTCATTTGTTAGCATTGTCCCAGATATCATCATGCATGTGCACCATGAAACACACAGTAAGCATCACTTGTTTTCACACCATTACATGAAACTGCATTTAAATTAATGAATTCTGTTATACATTTACCGATAATATGTGGAAAATATTTGAAGGCAAATATATTATTTTTATATTTCTATCTAACAAAATATGGTAAAACCATAACATCTATGTAATAGTTTATTTTTTATATTTTTGTTTATGACATGTTGACATGACACATTTTGATGTTGAAGATCAGAAAGAGATTACATTGACCTTCATATTCTTATTGATTTTCAGTCCAGCAACACGAAAAGTAAGCACATTTGTGTTTGGTTGATTATTTCTTTGTAATAAACCTTAAATTGTTAAGAAGCCTGTTTATTCCTTTTTAAATGGAGCACTAATTCTAAGGAACTTGCGTTTGTGGAGTGAGCATCAGGGCTTAGTATCTGGGTTGAAGCCATGAAATACATTTTTTGCAGCATGTATGAAAAGGGTTTGTGCAACAGTGGTCAGTAGTTGTATTGTGCGGCAACTTCAAGCTGGTCTTCCACAAAAGTGATATAAAATAAAAATAAAAAATGTTATATATATATATATATATATATATATATATATATATATATATATGGCAGTAATTAATGTTGTTAAAAGTAATCAAATATTTAGCCAAAGAGTTGATGAGATTGTGATTTGAGTCTAAATCTATGTTTAGATCAATACAAAGTACATCACTTAAGATGAAATTAAAAATGTGATTTCAATCCCCACTGGTAATTATTGTTTAATATCAATGTGACTGTGTACAGCAGATACTTTCTCTGCTGTGATTTATGTCTCTTCAAATAATGAAAACCATTTATCACAGCAGTCGCTGTGAGGAAAACATAATCTGGCGATTTATATTGACAAAACTTTTTTATCTCACAACCACAGTACCTTTGTGAGGCTGCGGGCAGCGCTGTCCTTGCCTCCAGGGGTGAGGTTTCTGAGTTGGACATCGAGCAGTTCGACCAATTGGGCCATTGCCCGCACTGTTGATGGCACATCTCCAGGACGCAGGAGCCCTTTAGTCTGCTCTGCCAACTCTCTGGCAACGATCGCTGCTGTTTCACCTGACCGGAGCTACAGCAACACAATGAGAGAAAGATAGCGAGACCGTTGGAAGTGACAAAGACAATTGAGGATTGACTGCTGTTGAGCCAGATAGGGTGAGACAGGGGAGATCGAGAGTCGGGAAAGTCAAAAGTACTATAAAGTTAATAAGAAAAGTTGTAGAAAAGTTCTCTATACAGCTTCTATTGTCTTCCTGTGCTAAACTTAGCTCCAGTTTATTCAGGAGTCATTGTTTTCACAGGAAAACTCAACAGGAAACACCTGATTTATGAATTACTCACTTTGACTATTATAATAATGTTGGCACACATACTGTATATAGTCTATAAGACTTATATCAGACTGAAAGGCAAGATTTAAAAGAAAGTCATCACTTAACCCTTGTGTTATCCCTGGGTCAAGGTGACCCAAGGTGGCTTCAATAAATACATATGCAGTGGTGCATTTCAACCTTCCGGTCACCTTGACCCCGTGATAACACAAGGGTTGAAAAACATTAGAATACCAATACAATTAAACATTGGCAATAATTGTTCGCATTATAATCTATTTCTTTTTATTTGTATTCTTATTTTTCATAAGTGAGTTTTCCACCTCACTAAACTGACGTTACCCAGTAAGGGAATGTATTATAGTTTTGCAGGCTTCACACATCAACTCATGCGTCCACTGACCTTATAATTATAAACTTGAAATGTATAATAACGTAAATTAATGTGAATTAAAAAACATGAATAAAGGATTGCTAAGACAACCACTAACAGTGACCTGAAATGACTCTAGTATCAATGTTCTCTCTGGACTTCATTTCATCATTTATAGTTGGGTCAACATCACGGATAAATCTGGGACCTAAATCCTTCCTTAGGGTCAAGGCTTCCTCAAGCATGAACATTTCTCTCAGACGCTATCGTGACACACATCTTGAATCTGGGGCTCTGAGGCAGCCAGAGGGGCTCACAGAAACGTTAAGACTTACTTTCTGCATGATGTGGTTGACCCAAGGCGACGTACAGTTGCTGAGGTTAGGGCCTTGAGGATCCCAGTGGCCAAGATAGGCAATACACAAGTATGTGGCCACGCCTGCAAGATAGGCCATGAGAAAGTGATAAGGCATTGTTGACATTCACAAGCAAACACAGTTTAGCCTGAGGTTCACTGAACAGGCAGAATGCCTCGCTGTGTAATTACGTACCATGGTTTGTTGCCAGGCACACAAAAATTACCGTATTTTCCGCACTATAAGGTGCACTTAAAAGCCTTTAATTTTCTCAAAAAATGGCAGTGCGCCTTATAATCCGGAGCACCTTATATATGAACATTACCTGGTGGGTGACTTGTGTGAAAGTAAATCAGTGCCATCAAAATATTGAAAGGTTGAAATCATTTCAATTATTAAATTTGTTATATTTTAATTTCAATTATTCAATATTTTTTATATTTTAGTTTCGATTATTCAATATTTCATATATTTTAATTTCAATTATTCAATATTTGTAAAATTTTAATTTCGATTATTCAATATTTGTTATATTTTCATTTCAATTATTCAATATTTTGAATTCAAAGCATTTTAAAGTCAATATTAAAAAATACAAAGCATTTTAAATATATACAGCATAACAGTGCTACCAGACAAAACCAAACGAGCACTGAGTTACTGGATCATACTTGCATGCATAAATGATCAGATGACAACATCACTGTTGCATCAGTTTAGATATTTTTTTTTAGTATCATATTTTTTTTTTACGTATGGCGTTTAAACATGTTAAACTCTATCCTACGATCTGCATGTATGATCCAGTAAACACTTTCATGACTCTGCATCGACTAAGTTGACACGCCGTGGGCGGAATCACGTCATTGCATCATCACAAGGGGGGGATTTAGGACGCACGTCACATCGTGGCGGACAGCTATGGAGTAAGATTACTGCCACCGTTTTGAGCGAGTGTGTCTCGGTTGTTGTAAGTAAGTAATATTTATTTATATAGCGCTTTTCACTCAAAACATTTTTTTTGCACTCTGCTGTGCGCTCAACCAGTCATACACGTGAGTACATGTCATACCCGCGTGCTCTAGCTGTCATACACGTGCTCAACTCATTGCTGTGCACTCAACATTGTCTGCTCACAACACCAGTCTCACGCGCTGCTGCTTGAAGCCTTTTAAACATCATTCAAACGTCGTTACCATGGGAGTGAACGCTTAGTAAAGTTTGACTTTATCTGACTGTTTTGTTTAAATTCCCTTTAGCACAGCTTTATCTAGTGGATGCATAACGCAACCCCAGTCAAACGTTTGACTGTATCTTTTATTCTATGCGCCTTATAATCCGGTGTGCTGTATTTATGAAAACAGTTCTAAAATAAGCCATTCATTGAAGGTGCTCCTTATAATCCGGTGTGCCTAATAGTGCGGAAAATACAGTAATCATGGCTCAAAAATATTAGAAGCATCCTCTGAAGCTCATGACATTTCTTCGATGATCCTACTGATATTTCTGTGAATACTGACTGATAATTGAATTGAATACATGCTGTTCTGTTCTCACCCAACGTTCCTACTGGGCACGGTTGCTTGGCTGTCTGGCCCTGCTGTGTTCTGGGCCATGATATGTCCGCGGTTACTCTTGGACTGCAGAAGTCCTGTGGAGGAAGAGCTGGGGGTTGAGGGGCAGCTGGAGGGACGTGCAAGGGTGGATAACGTCCTGCTTTCTGGTTGGTGTCTGGGATCTGATTGGTATCAGATGATGAACCGCCGGCCGGAATCACTGGAGGCTGGCGGACTGCTGTCGTTGTCCGGTACCGCTGGCCGGGAGACGTCGTGAGGAGGGGTCGAGGAGTGGTGTAGTAAGGCGGGGAACGGGTGGTGGTGCGGCTGGTTGACGATGAGGAGGACCCACCGCCGTTGAATGGTGGACCTACACCCCCTCCTCGATTTGGAGGGATGAGTGGAGAACGGTAATCTAAACAGAAAAGAATCACAACAAGTTTAACTTTTTTAGCAATATAATAAATAAAACAGAAAAAAGTAAATCTGATTTTTTTTTCAAACAATAAACCAAACATCATTTTAAACAGCTGCGAATTTATTTGATTGTTTCAGATTTTGGTGAAAGCTGCCAAATAAGATCACATTATACAGCCAGACACGTCCCCAGAGTATTTGTTCACTCCTCACTAAATATTCTCAACTTTTTAACTATTCTTATGAGAATGCTTCTGCTTAACCAGGCAGAAACATCCGTTCTGCGTCATGCATGATTCATAGCACCATAATATAATTGGTGCCAGGCATGCTGAACTGCACAGTACATTGTTTTTTTTTTACCTTTGATTTTTACTTTTGATAAATAGAACAAGCATCCCAGTCTACACTTTTTTATTGTATGTTTATTTGTTTTAATCTCATCCTGTCCTTTACATCAGTTTCTATACATTTAAAAAAAGAATCATACAGCACTTGTTTTTCTTTTATTCACGTTTAATTTTTTTTTTAGTTTTTTTTTTAAAACAACGTTTTTTAATTTGTAGTCAACCGAATTATGTGCTGCAATTTGCAACAATTTGAATCTGTATTCCGAAATATTTTCAACTGATCAGACAAGATATTTATTGAGACGGAAAATTAGCTCTTTTTATTTCTGCCTCTTAAATTTCTGCCTTTTTCTATTTCAGTGAAAATGATATTTACTTCATAATTTATTTTATTTATTTATTCTTAATGTTACATATCAATTTCTTTATCCATTTTACGAAACATATATAAACACATATACTCTTCCTGAATGAGCTAACATTGACAAACCCACATGATCATATATTTGACTTTTCACATTCAGCCTATAAGCAAACGCTTGAAAGTCTCAAGCGGCTCTGGAGCGAAAGGTTGCTTCCCTGCGGGTTCGAACACTGTGACATTGCCATGATGGAATAGCACATAAGCAACAAGTTAGAGCGAAAGGCACTAGTCTCTAGTGTTGATGACGTGCCGTGGTACATTCGGTAAAAGGTGTGACGGTAGGTATAGGCGAGAACATAAGGTGTTTATAACATCTAATAATATCTTTAATTAAATATCCGTCTCATCTCCTTCTCCTCCATCCATCTGCCAGACTGACAGAAGTCAATGGAGTGTTTCCTTTACCTAAACTGCAACGCTCCGTGTTCCTGAATCACTGTCGCCCTGCCTCATGCATTCTCCAAGGGACATTGCAATCAATCATGTGTGGCAACACAAGCCTAGAGACCGGCCGTCAATCTTCCTTTTACTTTCTCTGCTACTCACTTCCCACGCTTCTTTGGCGAGTACTTTCATTTGAAGAGGTTGTGATGAACACCGGAGAGGCTGGTTGGAGGTAGAAAAACACATAAGGTGACTGAGATTAACCAACCTGGGATCTCTAACTCAACTCATTCTCCACATGTCCAGATGTATCAACTCTCCTGCAACGTATCCACCCTTCTTTAATTCAACATTGAATTAGTGTCAAACTGACTTTCTGGAGCTATTGCTCTCAGGCTTGTGAGGCAATGGGAAGGGACTAATATGAAGGGTGGTTTATGATGACTTCATCTTTGCTTGTGATCCTGGAACAAGTGTGTGTATTGAACAATTTTATGGCGTGATGTGTACGTGACTTCATCAAGCTATCGCTGCACGTGAACGTAAACAAAGCTTTCAAAGTGATCTAAGCATTTATTGTAGCTCTAACTTTGATTTATTCTACCGTTGGCCTTTTCCTTTTTACTGTTAACAACCCATATACTTTGCTCTTGATCAGACAAGAAAAAGGACTGTTATGACTCAATAAGCTCTAAACTACTTTGGCGAACAAGAGAAGCATTACATAACACCGTGAAACATTTACACGCACAAAGGCAAGAGGTTGTTCACATGGTGACTAAACGCCAGCATTTATGCCCAAAGGCCTTTGAGTTGATGCACAATGACAAGCTCCTGATGTCACAACACAGATGTCCTGTCACTCTCACTTACTCTGATTTGAGGGTTTCACGTTTGCTTTCGAAGCTCTTCAAAAAAGAAGCTGCAAAAGAATCCACCAAGAGCAGCGCTATATACTGAATATCTTAAAAAAAAAATCAGTGTTAAAAATACCTGTCTGCAGTCTGCAATATGCAGATCGATTTTCAAGATTGCAGAATGAAAAAAGCCCCTCATAGTCGAATTGGGTATCGGTGAAAAAGCTGTGATCCACGCATCTGATCCTAGAAGTTTAATAACTATGTTAGTGCTGAAGTCACGCGCCGGTGCTGGTAAAGCCGCTGCTAACAGCAGAGCTAAAATCTGCTGCACAGAAGACACAAGCGGTTGTTTGGAGAGGAAAAAACGCTTTATTGATTTAACACCACTATCTTTATTAAGCATTTCGAGAAGCATAAAAAAAAGATATATACAGATCGGAGAAAAAAGAAAGAGGAAACAAATTGAAGCAGTAAGCTTGGCTGTTCTGTAGAGACGAGAGAAACTTTAAATCGTGTTGATCCCAGATCAAATTTATGATCAAGTTTGAGGATTGCAACAGAAAACTCTCATCATTATTCAATAAATCCAGCACCACGCAGTATCTGTCAATGCTGATGTGATTGTTGAGTGCTTTTCTAGTAAAATTGTGTTTTAAACCATGTTCTTGAACAAAAGTCATCCAGACCTCTGTGCTCTAAGGTCCTTCTATGCATGCGCACCTTTTATTGAATTTATGTACTGTACATAATTTGTGTTGTTTGTTTGAGTGTTCTTCTTTTACTGTATCTACATTTATTCTCAAAACCTCTAAGAATACTTTTATTTGACTTGTTTAATGTAAGTGTTATTACAATTATTATTATTAAGTTCTTGACCTTTAGTGATCACTTACTAAAATGTGCCACATGTCAATGCCATATGATTTGACTTTTTATTTAAATACTTGGATACAAACAAATGAATGTTTTGCAAAAATAGATGCAATGTGTGGTAATAGTGCACACATTTAAAGAAGTTGTAATAAAAATTGTAAAAAAGGGCATAAATGAAATTTCTTTGTATGAAGACACGGGTCTCAAAAGAATACCATTTTAAAACAGTAAACTGAACTGACTAGCACAACAGTTTATACTATTTTGATGTGAAAACTTTTGAAAATATGTGATTATGCTATTCATAAAAACAATTAAAAAATGTAAGATTTTTAATACACATTATATACAGTATATATATATATATAATTTTTTATTTTATTTTATTTTATTTATTTTAATAGAGATAATAACATGAATTAAATTACAATTGTTCATTATTATGTTTTTTTCCTCAAAGCTAATGTCCTAATAATATTTTTTAATAATTTTCAGGCGATCGTTTTTTGGTTGTGATTTTGTTCTTAATTTACACAACCATCTTATTTAATTCATTTTTATTATCATTTATTTTTTTAATGGAAAATTAATTCAAACTATTTTTGTGTTTGCATTTATAGTACACAACTAACCAGTAACTAAGGCCACCGTGGACAGTTTCAACATTTGAGAGGATATGCAGTTGTTTAAGAGCAAGACTGTAGATATTATTATCCCTAATACGTGTGATGTTCCTCATTGCCTGTGCACACAAGCGCACACTTTCAAGTGTGATAGATCCTGGGGCATTACAGCCAAACTAGCTGCAAATTGTGATAACTCATGGCCCTGTGGGCTAAAAGTCTTAGGGAAAAAGTAACAAACATTTTTCTTTAGTCACTACATGCACCATGATTAAAATACTTAATCTCACATCCTTTTTTAAGCTCTTTGGTTCAAATAATTTGCATACACAAAAGGCTCTTAGCGAGCTGCTCCAGCATGCTGATAAGACAGTGGAGCACTTCAAAGAAATGATACCGGGAGAACAAATAAATAAATAATGTAGGTTCTCACAAAAATGGCTTGAAGTTCAAACCATGTTGCACATTTAGTACTGTTCTTGCACATGACTCTCCTCCACCGCAAGAAACACACCTGCAGGAACTTTGCCAATTACACTCCTTTTCTTTATCTCAGGGAAAGCTCAAAGCTGAAACAGCACAAAGATACATTGTTGTCTTGCATGGTTTTTTTATATACACCTTTTTCCATGATTAGGAAACATAACTTTTGGCAACATGGGACATTTATTAAACTATTTTAGGGTTGTTGCAAAATGAAATGCTCAAACTGATTATTTGCACAGAAATAATTATTATTTATTATTTATTCCTAGATTTAGACTATTACTTTCACAAGACTACAGTTCCTTACTCTCTTTAGATAAACTGAAATCTTGTCCCATTTGAATCCTGCCCATCATTCCATCCGTCCATAATGCACTATGTCCTTTAAAATCTAACAGTTTCTTTTCTTTTCAATACTGAGAGCTGAGAGCTCACAGAAAAATAATTCTACATAATGAACATGATTTATGTGTCTATGTTCATTTTCAAGTTGTTACCAATCTTTCCATTGCAAATTTAATCATACAATTTAAACATTTACATCAACAAAGGTATTTATGATCAAATATTGGTCATAAACTATATTTAAATGAGGGAGACTTAACTAGGATCTGGAACCTCACAGTTTGAATAAAGAAAGGGTCTGTTGAATAAAATACAGAGCAAATCAAGGTCTAAATACTTGTTCTGAAAGCACCAATATGTAACATTTTGACATTATTATTTTTTATATTCTCCACTGGCTATTATTTAACAACGCTCTTCTCCACATAACTTCAAAGTAGTGGGTCGGACACAGTGTTTTGATATGAAGTACGGAGATCATTGTCTGAATTTACCGGATAGAGATGAAACCAGAAACTGAAACAAGACTCTTCTTGTGGCTTTGTAAACAAAAACAGCATCAGTAAAATGGCGACACTGAAACAAAGAATTGACGACGTTGCAGTTACACTTTTCTGACTGTAGGGGGAACTAAAAACAAATCTCTTTATATTAAGGGTCTTTAAGCTTTATCAAAATCAAGGAATTCACACATATTTTGCCAGTCTTTTCATAAAAAATATATTAAGATTGCTTGTTCATTTGGTTAATATATATAAAGTATATGTGTATGTGTGTGTGTGTGTCTGTGTTTGTTGATGATAATCTGTTGTGTTTTACTCACAACGTAAATATGAATTATGAAGAAGCTGTAAATGTGATGTGATTAACAGACCATTTCCCATTAGCAAATACAGAATAAAACTTAAAAGTCGATCAAGTTTGGGGTGGAGATTATAACGGAGCGGAGATTATAGCGAAGTTTCAAACTTTTTATAAAGTCATATAATGAATAACTCTGAACAGATGTGTTTACACGCAGTTACCATGACATCAACTTGATCTTCAGACAACACATGCGTAAAATAAGACTGCTTGGTCGGTCTTTTGAGTGGCAGGCTACAATAGAATGACCTCAGCTTGACCTTTGATCCACTGTGTCGGGTTAAGAACATTTCTAAATGACCAGCTCGGCTGTAAACGACTGAAATCCCAGAGCCTCACTTCCTCCTCAGGCCAAGCATGGAGATTCTATTGTTTCCATTTGTTTACTTTACCCTCTCCTGTCATTTGCTTTTCTTCTGTGAGCTCTCCAGCTCTTGACCTTTGAGCTACTTTGCAATCAAGTGTCAAAGCTATGTGCAACAGGAAATGTTGGGAACAAGACATAATGTGAAGAACGACATGAGTCAGCCATTTGAGTGGAGACCTTTCAACACATCACTGATTAGAAAATCCTCATTAGACTCCTGCATGTGAGAAATTTTGTTCAATTGTCTCCGTTTGTATCAATAATAAATAGCAGACTCAATCCCCTGTATGTGTCGCAAAAGTGGTTTTGAAAATGTGGACAAGTGCACATTTATTTAAATGATTGTTTCCATTGATGGAGACTGAAATTACCTGTATACTTTTTATGTCATAAAAAAGTTAAAAAAAAAAGGTAATTTTCTGCATCAATGTTTATTTTCTTCGGTTGTTTCTTCACATGATTTACCATTGTGAGTGTGTCTTTAATCAATTAAATCAATAAAAAGACATTTAAAATTGAAAAACACAACCCTTAATCCTCTCACTTTATCTTCCGACATTTCTTGTCGAAATGTCTTGTTCGTTGAAAACCCAACTCTCCTGACTAACTAACATGTTTTAAATGTCTTGCTCTCCAAGATACAGCACGGTCCTCATCATGACGATGTTTTAAACTAATTGCTATAAAGTTCTCCCCTGTCTGAAATCTCGGCGAATGAGAGGTTACGAGAGCGAAGACCATTATGATGCGATAATGGTCTTGTCTCATATTTCGAGAACAAAAATCACCCGGCTTCTTTCTTTATATACACAGCAGAGTGGGTGTGGCTATGGAAACTATATTTTAGCAGTTTTCAGTGGGCGGGTCTGAATCACATTTTCTAATGTAAATATTAGTAGAAAAGAGATCAATTTAAGAGACACTTAAATCTACACATTAGCGTCCCTTTAACTGTGTTCTATCTCATTCTTTGTCCAACATTTGTCTTTTCTCTCTCTCTCTATTTATCCATACAATCTAGCCTCCATAACTAATGCTGTCCTCCTGATATGTCTGATCCCTTTCTAGTCACTCCCAATAAAACCCTCTGTTTCCCAACATACCTCTTGCCTCTGCCTCTTAACCAGCTCTACTGTCCTTTAAATTTGCTGGAGTAATAGATGGTTGGACCACTTATAGGTGGATACAATTCCACCCATTTGAGAGTTGACTGAAGGGAAAAATATTTTTTGACTCACTCTATGCTTAAAACAGGAAAAAGACAGACCAACCATGAGACACACTCTATTTGATCTCAGCTAGACCTCCTTTTTTTTCTTTCCAATAGCCCCTCCAAATTTCTCTTTCCCTTTTTTTCAGCAGAGATTAAACTCTGCTTTCTAGACACACCTGTTCTCTGCCTGCAGTGAGTCTGTATCGATTGCATCGCCCGAGCCAGGCTCTCTGCGTGCTTTTGGCTTACGTACACCCTTCGCTCCATCAAACAGCAGATGCCGAATTAAGCAGGCCTAGCCAGGGTAACAAGATGGTCCAGGACACCCACGGGTGTGCAGGGAGGGAAGACTGAAGGAGGGAAAAATGATGTGTGCATGCTCAAGACGCAAAGTGGTAGATATGTCTAAACATTTTTAACAAAAGAAGACAACAGGTAAATAGTAGCAAATAATTGTCGCTGTTCTAAGAAATAAAGGAAATTTTGGTTAGTTAGCAGGGTCTAATCTTTGAGTTTAAAATGTTTCATCTTCAGGTGTCCGAGACAACATAAAACAAGGTCTCTGGCAGGCAGGTTCCCATACAATCTGATGTTTATTATTTGCAATTTCTAGAAATCTGATATTGTTGAGATGAGAAAGTTCAGTTTCATTTACCATCCTGTAACTAATAATAAAGTGAGAATCATAACCACCTTAAACATTTTCTGTACAATAAAACACATTCCAATTCATAATAATTTCAATTTTCATGGCCCTACTAGATTTTAGGCAAATGGCACTGGTTTCGTAAAATAACCAAAGTCAATTTTCTTTATCCATACAAGAAAAAAACTTTAAACTATAATATTAGCAGGTAAGAGGACGCTACATAGTCAGAAACGGGAATTAGACCCGTGGACGGATTCAAGTAAAAACACATGATCGAATACAAGAATACAGTAACTATTTTAACACAGTCGATTAATTAAAATTCAACAATTAACTGCAGCATTTTAATATGATTTACATCCATTACCCTGACAGATAAACACAGATAGAAAACCTACCCTTCCTGACCAATGGTTTATAGCAGTGTTTCTAAAAGCTTTATACCATAATCATTTATGATGATCATGTATGAACTAAAGCTGCCAGATTGTAAATAAGATCCAGTAAGTCAGAGTGATCTCTTGTGAACGCTGGCTTGGGGATTGAATAAAAATCCTGTCCTACTGAAAAGAATATGAGCCTACGTCCAGTGGCTCTGCCCACTTGGCTACTAACAGAACATGTTCAGTGTACAACTGGAACAATATCAATATCTGCCAAACTCCTTACTCTCAATTTACTGGTCAAATCTTGCTCTAGACATAAAATCCCAAATGGTGGAACGACCTCCCCATTTAGATCTCCATGTGTCTTACCCATATCTGTGCCCTTATACATACTTATTTAGCAGAGTTACATTTGTCACTCAAGGAACTATTACTTGATTAGTACTTCTTCTTTTTTTCTTTTTTTTTTTAAAAAGGGCGCTTGTAAATACGAAATTGTCATGAAGCGAAATAGAAAATTAAGTAAACTTATTAAATAAAAAGACATTGTGTAACCATCTTTAATCTGTCATAAAGACAGCTGATTATAAATACCCAAGAGATTCTTCATTTCCTCAAACTTCATGGCTCACTTAAACTGTCATTGCATATCTTTTAAAAACTCAATTTAAAAGGAAACACAAACACCCCGCCATCCTCTCTCCCCCATTGAAAAGTATATTAGACCTTGATAAATACTAGTTCGATCATTACCTTCTTTTTTTTTAAGAATGTGTAAATCATGCACACTCGTTAATTAAATCCTTGTCAGCCCGAATGATGGAGCAGAGTTTGGTGGAGAGCAGACGGTGTGGCAGGATTGATCTAACATGTATTTATCTCTCACTGGTCAGCATTCTGGCTTGTTGATGTGCACCGGAGGTCACTCTTCACATTGATCTCCTCTTTAGAGCCTTCAGACACACCTCCAGCTCCATTATGGGAGTCGCTCATCAAACTCAATTGTTCACCGATAGCATATGCACACTCATAAATAGCCAAACACAATGTTATGTTCTAAGTACATCACATATAGAAACCTGCAGATCGGTAGAAACCAAATTTGATGCTATCTCCTCCTCTCTCTCGATGATCTCCCTCTATTATCCCTTGTACTACACCTCTAACTATGTGTAAGGTCACGTGCTAATTCAGACATCATTTAATAAGACGCGCAGTCAGACTGCCTTGACCACTACATCGAAAGGTGCTAAAAGGCAATTACACTGGGCAAATAGCTCTTCAGGCTCCTGGGGCCTCAACCCTCGCAGCCAGAGAAAGAAAGAGGGAGAGGAAGGACTCTGACCTCACTTAGCCCTTTGCCATTAGAGTTAAGACAAAATTGCTCTTATGGTTTTTTTTTTATTCCATAAAGTACTTTTTTGCTGATCGGCCAACTTAACTGAAGTGCAAAATACATTTCGATACATTTGCAGTTTCTACTTAGTATTAATTGACGAAGTGGCAACATTCGTTCACCACCCAGCTATTTTATATTTTCCTTTTTTTAATCCTCCTTCATTGGAGCAGTACTATTATTATCTGTATTACTGTCTTCCTTATATAACATCTTAGAAAACAAGCAGTATGACAAAGACAGACGTTCAATTTGAGGTTAACTTACCATTGTTGCCAAAATCCAGCGAATACTTGACGACATGATAGTTATTCCAAACGTAGAGGAGGTTGTCTCGAGGATTATAATCCACTGCAGCGATGTACTGGTAGGAATTTGGGAATGGGATGTTCACAGTCATCTCTTTGCTCTTGTCCGTGCTGTACATGTAATCGATCTTATTCCCCGTCCCTTCATTGTCGTCGTCCTCGTAAACAGTCTTGACAACGTAAAGGACGCCGCATATCATGAAGGCGTTGGAGGCCGAGCGTTTGTCGTAGGTCGTGTCCCAGGAACCCTCGACGCGGAGCGTGTATGGGTTAAGTTGACTCACCACAATCCGACCATTGTTCTGTTCTGTGGCGTAGATCACCCACAGTCCATTCTCATCCACAGCCAAGTCGATATCCGACTTCCCCCCCCAGCGGTACGGCGAAGTGTCGTGATAGTTGGCGTTAGCAATGATGGCCTCTCCGCTCTTAATGCGTGTGCGCAAGTCAAACTTGACAATATTTCGGGTGCGTTCCTTGTTGAAAAATAGAGCACCGTCGTACACGACAAAGCCAGTGCCGTCCACGCGATGAGGGAGTTTGTAAGTAGTGGTGGGTCGACCAGCAATAAAGTCCTCCTTTGACGAGTACTCGGTCAGGGTGTCGGTGCGGTATGGAGTCCAGGGCATGTAGTAGATCTTGTCAGAGGCATGTAGGGGGTCTTTGCACCACGCTCCAGACTGGTGGTCAGATTCAAAGAGATGCTCACTTTGGTAAACTCCTCGGAGAATCCCCGGACATAAGAAAACTAGAATAATGACAGTGAAGAATCATTAGATATGTGAGATATGCCAGTTTGGTTCTATTCACAAATACATGTACATTTTGGGAAACATTTGACATTCGAGCCCCTTTCTTCAGACACAAACTCACTTTTCAAAACAACTGACTATGAGGGAAACTGAGATCATAATAGGGAGAAACAATGACGGGTTGACTGAAGAACTTTATTTTACGAGGAATTTTATTTTTATAATATAAAATGTTGAAAGATATTCAATGAATCTATAGCAGTATAAAACAATAGCATTATATTACCTAAAACTCTAAATCTAAGAACAAATGTGTTGTTCTATTATCCTGTGTGTGAATAGTCAAACTACATTTTTCTTTCTGCTTTCTCGCAATTTTTTCAAGCATTTATTCTATTTAAATTTGTGCTTTTTATTTTTTTTCCCATTTTAAAACCGCAGGCAAGATATCAGTTATTTTAATAACAGAGGCCTCATTTATAATTTTTTCATTCCTTTCTGTTGTCAAATAAATTATGTTTTCAGTAGAAAATACTGACTCAATCCTGAAACATAATTTCTGCCATTTATTATTGGGACTTATTGGAATATAATCAACTTCAATTGAGTTTTTGTGTGTTTGTTCTTTCAAAAATCCAAATATGTAACAGTGACAAATGCAATACCATGCAACCCAACAACTGGATAATGGTTTTGTTTAAAATCGTGAAAAATGAGTGTTCTCCACAGCCTCTCATTTCCTGCTCCATCCTTCCTCCCAGACTCCTCATTAGTTCCCAAGCTCTCTTCACTCTTTCCCTTTCTGTGAGAAAATCACGACCAGAGACGCAAACACATCTTTTATCGCCTGCTGTTTCTGCGATTATTACAATAATTCGATCACCACACATCCATCTTGGAATACTGAGGTCACGTTTTATGAGGCTTGTGGGAAACGTAAATTTGGGAGAAGCAGTGCGACCAGATACACACAGCCATGCAGCAGATGCACATTGTGGTTTTCCAATTTGGCTCAATAAGTCCAGATCAAGCGCAAAAGGCTGGATGGTATTGATTCAACTTTTATTGTACCGTCAAAGCTCGGAGAAGATTTTCACATCATTGGAAATATTAAATGTCACTGTACTCCTGTGTTCATTAAAAATGTGCTCCACCTCAGGATACTTGAAGTGACATTTCATCTGTAGCACCCGAGGAAGATGAGCAGAGAGTGTGTCTAATGAGCAGCGTGTCTGACTTGCTACTGGATGACAGGAAGCAGTGACTTCACACAATTAGCATTTGAATGTGAAGACTGATGATTGTCTTACCTTTTTGTTCCACTTCTGCAGGAGCAATCAGAAAACGACGAGGAGGGGAAGAGACAAGAGAAATAGATTAATGGTGCAATAATAAGGAAATCGTGATAAGACAATATCAGATTATCGTAATCTTTCTCTTATTTCAAGCCAGTCCTGTGAGTGCCAGGCTCTCTCTTCCAGTGTGATCGGTAATGACGTTACATAAGCATTTGCGCAGACTACAAAAAGGCTGCTTTTGGCAGTAACGCAAGTTCCATATGTGGCACTCAGACACACACAGACTGCATTAAACATGTTCCACATGTGCCCAGCGGAAATGGAAAGAGACTTATTTTAGCACTTTTTCAGCCTCAAATTCTCATTTTGAAAAGGTTGAACCAAAAACGATTTTTATGTTGTGTGACTCATATGTTGATTTACTCAAGGAGAAAGAAGTCGAGTTTGCCAGCCTGTGCGAAGATTGGTTAAGCTGCATGAATTCTTGATATTGTGCAATAAAGCGTATTACAACATATCTTGAAAGTATCTATTTTAAGATTTGAAGCTTATATTAAGCTTTGTTCTTTAGTTAAGATTCAAGAGACATTTGATTATGTCTGCAGATATATGTCTAAATAAATGAACCGTTAGAACAAAACAGTTGACGGCTTTGCATGTATGATAAATATAAATCTTCCAGGGAAATTACAAAATTTGTTTTAGCATGTACATATGTCAGATCTTCACATGGAATCAAATTGACCATTCTTGATCAATCATCTTGAGATCTACAGACAATTTAAAGTACTCAATCAACCTCTATGTTTTTAACAGCATGCAGGAACGCGGAGTTCCCCGAGTAAACCCATGCGAGCACACAGTAAGGACACAGGTCAAACAGGGTGGTTGCCGCCCCCGATCTAAAGATGTGTTTAACGTCAACAATATTGTGTCTGATACGTTATAAAAGTGCCTGGAGCGTGATGGAACTTGAATTAGGCTAATTTAATTCAGCTTAAACCCCATTAATAAAAATTCTGGTGACGCAAAGTTGACAAGCTAATACCTCTGTTGTGTGTCACCTATTCCTCTGTTAATGCCTGTGCAAACATCTGTGAGCAGAAGTGAAGCTTAGCGGCTGCACTTGTTTGCTTCAATCTCAACACAAGCAGCTTCTCCATTATATTCAGAGCGTTATCTTTGCAGCTTGGCGGCGAGTTATTCGTGTCACCTCTGAGTAAAATGGGCACACTTGCTCCTAGCCTCTTAAACATATGAATTCCATTGCACCTTGCTCCCCGGGGGACTGAGTGGATTGTGAACATGGTAAAACCTAATCCCGCAGGCACTTCCCTGTGTCTCTTTCAAGGCCGTTAGAGACCCGGTGAATGGAACTGGTCCCACGAGACGAGAGAGAAGGATGCAGTGGAGGAGAGGAAAGAAGAAATGACGAGATGAGAAGTGAGAGATGGAAAAAAAAGGAAGACAGAAAGACAGGCCCTCAAAGGGAAACATTGGGCTTGTGGATGGTGCGTGGTTAAATATAGCAACTGCACTATATATCGCAGCACACATGCATAAATTCTCCATTAACACGTTGGAGCTGAAGACTCATCACTCAGCACAAGACATACTCCAACATGTGCGTCACACGGATGTGTACCATGCACAACACATAAACACAAGCGACCATTAAGTCCTCGGCTCATGAAAGATGCAAGCTAACTGATGCGGCTTAACACAAATGCTGTATAAATAAGCAATCTTAGACGGTATAAAACCCCTAAAACAAGGCTGTTCATGGGGCAAGGGGCCGAAGGACGTTCTTCGCAAACAATCTAATTAGCCTTCCATTAAATAAACACACACAAGAAGATACATTTGATATAAATGAATCAATAAAAGCACACAAAACTCTTTGAGCCTAAGCTGAATACACTGTTTAATTGGCACATTGGCACATCTGAGTTGAGGTTTATTCAACTTGACACAGAACTCCTGCTCTTAAAATGTCTTCATTCCTGTGGTTGGTTATTAACTGAATTTACATTATGTTCGACTTTTTTCTTGGAGTACACACTTCCAAGATTACAAAAAGAAATATAGGACACAGGATGTATGAGACCAGGTGGTAGAGTAACAGTGGAGGAGAGAAAATGAGGTTTGATGAGGATGGCAGACAACGAGTACAAAGAACACATTAACTGATAAAAGATATAGTGAGAGTGGACAAGGTGGAAGTGGACCGGGAAAGTCCAGAAATTCAGGAGTGCAACATATAGGGAATTGTAGTCAAAGATAGGTGGACATATATGAAAAGAAAAGCAAAAATTCCAGTGACCGTCAATGACCTTGGGCACAGGCCAGCCAGGCCGACAGGAGATCAGAGATAAGAGCGTTGAGGCAGCTGTCAGCGCTCATCTGCAGGAGACTTAACCTGGCTCTGTGCTTACACAAGAACCCTCCTCCAGCGCACACACTTTGTCATTTCTTTGGACATATTCTCTCTTAATAAAGCTTAGATTTTCAATAAAAATGCTAATTAACTTTTTACATTGGAAAGTCAGGGTAAGACCTCTTCTGCATCACAATGAGAGCAGAGTGCAGACAGAAAGAGAAACTCAGCAGTTCAAAATCCTCTTTCTCTAATACCTTTACAGTTTTGAAGACAATAAAACCAAAAAACACTTTTTATTTTAGTAGACACAAAGGAACTGTTTACAAATGGACAATGTTTAAATTGTGAGATAGTATAGAAACTATTGTATTATCTTTAATTCTACAGGGAGCACACTTATTTTCCTATGAGTGGGCTCGTTCTTTTGTTTACCGCACACTTTCAACCCTAACTAAAGTATTAAACTTGTTCTTAATTAAAAGTGGTTTGTAAACATGTAACCACAAACCAAAAATAAAGTTGGATTTAAATGAATGAATTCAACAATTGGGAGAAATAGAAAGGCCGGAGTGGGCATCAAAGGTCTGCCTTTTTCTTGACCTTTTTTTTTATAAGTACGTCAATCTATGGAGTTTTTTGACATTGCAGCCTCTAGGAAGCGCTCCAGTAGAGAGAACTATATATATATTTTTTTATTTCAGTTGTGAATAATGATGGAAAACACAAAGACAAATCCTTGTACATTGTTATTTTTCAGAGCAATCCGTTTCTATTTTAGACTCATATGCAAAAATCTAAGTGTAGCGATATAATTTACCTACTTCCTGTCTGCTACAGTAAAGCTTAAAATATAGACTACGTTTTAAGTTAATGTTTAAGTTTTAACTAGAACAATTCCTCTTGCAGCTTCGATAGAAGATGGACGTTACAGACGAGCACCACAGACGTATTTGGATGTTTTTCAAGTGCGTCATTTTGGACAGAGACGACAGGTTATTAGTCACTACATTAAAATTGACTTAAATTGTTCCCATGAACTCTTAAAAGGAACTGTTTACTAATAATTCCAACCTTTACTCGACCTAAGGGTGCGTAGAAAATGAGTGAATTTTGAAACTGGCCAGTTTGCTCGGCGCACGACTGCCCCACAGTCCCTTCGGTACAGTGTGATGGCTGAAAAAAATGTGGATTTATTTTTATTTTTGAGAAAAGCCGAAATCATGCAGTGCAAGAGGCAAGATAAGCACCGGTGCAGTTTTTTTTCAACTGCAAGAACACAAGAATGAAAGGATGGGAATGTCAGAGCCCGAGAGTGTATGTAGGCACCAGAGTGGAAATTATTAGAGCTTCTAGCAAAAATAAAGCACATTTGATCCATTACCATTTTTTTTCCAGTCGAAAATGTATATCTGTGTCATTTGGAGTTAGGTGTGCTAACCCAGTCAGGTGGATGAGATGCTTAATGAAACAGTGTGTGAGCCATCCTCATGGTACTGACCCAACACATTGTAGAGTGGTTTGTGAAATTGATCACCTTGACATTGAGATCTGACAGTTACTGATGTTTGTTGTGGTTTGGACACATTCCGTTCATTATTTCTCTGCCATCTTGTTTAGGATTATTCATCAGTATTTGACTCTTAAACTTTAGAGTTCATTTGAACGGTGTTCTGTTCTCTATGACTTGCTTTAAAAAACGTATGGATTACTTAAAAAAAAGATATATATATTTTCAGTGTGCTCTGCAAGTGACTCCGATACACTAGTGCAATCTTCCAATTTAGCTCATCGCTAATAACAATATTTCAATGAGTAAACATTTATTAAACTCTCTTTGCCTTTTTCTCAATAGATAAAATAAATAATTGAAAAAAATGTTATATTAATATCAATAGTTATATATATATCTACAATGCATCGCTCACATACACACACTTCAATCAAATATAGTGTTAGCACAAATAATTGGTCAAAAGTATCTATCAATGTTATTTTAACTCTTTTATTTTCTATCAGACTTAAATACAGTTAAACATCACTCATCAAAGTTAAGTTTGTTGTCCTATTTAACATATGGTAAGCTTGTATTTCCCACGCACCCACAGGAACTTGGTTCTATATAACAGCGTTACCTGATACGCCCAGAACACTTAGTCAGTACACGGAAACTGCTAATGTATTGTTCAAGGCCCTTTCTCCCACTTTCTCCATTACCATTACTCCATCTCTGTTAACTGAGATATCCTTTTTCCCTAAATCTGCGTCCATCCATCTTCATGTCCTTCTCACTGTCAGCTGAGCTCTATAATAACTCTGGGTTTGAAACGCTGCCTATCTTCCTGAAGGACACTCCACCCCACACACCCATTATTTATCTGATCAACAGGCAGCTCGCGCCCCCTTTACACCTATTAAATACATAGTGTACAAAACTCACGCCTCAAGCAGTCGTGCTAACATAACGTTTCAAAACAAACAGTTTGGACTCAAGTGAAAACGCTGTTCATCGACATCTACATGTGTGTATTTCAAGGGTGTGCGCCGGCACTTGTGAAGCATTAGGCAGGTATCAGGTTGTTTCCATCTGCTCCGGAGAGAACACTGATAGTCCTATTATTTAATCTGCTGGTCATTCTAGACGCCAGGCATGAGCTGTTTCACCAGATATAATTGAATGCTTCGGTGCGGGAGATCACCTTGGCCGCCAGTTTGGAGTATTGAGCCAAGACTTGCTCATCGGAAAAAAAGAAACAGCTGAATGTTGTGGAAGTATTCTTTTCTGACTCCAAGAGGCACAAGACACCTTCATTTCCTTAATGTATTTTAATATACCCTTCTCTGACTTGACATATTTGACTGACCATCAGGTGTAAGTGATGAATCATTTGGGTTCAAGTATCATCTGGTGACAGAGAAGGCCACTATTCACACTGAACGTATACAATTTTACATCAACTGTGTTACACCTCTTCATACTTTCATTAAGTTTTCAAACAACCCAAGTATAACAACACAACCAATTAATAAAAGTCAAGGTATGTCTGGAGTGTAGATTCACCAGATGGTGAAACCCCAGATTCAGGAGGAGCCGTTTGGCTTTCGCCCAGGTTGTGGAGCAACAGTACCCACCAGGTGTGTTGAATCCAATGACACCAGGGGCCATAATCTTTTAGCAGTCTCAAAGTATGTTTACTCAGGAGTCTGATTTTAATCTTGCCTTTTCACTTTTATGCAAATATTTTTTTAGGCACACTAAGGTTGTGATTGGGTCAACACATTTTACAGGTGTTCCTGTTGGCCTTATCAGGCTTTGACCTTCAGTTCTCCCTGTATTGGTTCACAAACGAGTTTGAAACGTCTATAATGAGAATCAGCGCCTATGAATCTGAGGACATGAATCTCGGCCTTAACAGAGTTCAGCTATATGAGAGAGAGTTCAGCTATAATAATAATAATAATCTCTATTTATATAGCGCCTTTCTAGACCAGGGTCACAAAGCGCTTTGACAGCCATTCACACATACTGATGGGAGTAGGCTGCACCACATGGCGACGAATCTGCCATCAGGAGCAATCAGGGTAAAGTGTCTTGCTCAGGGACACAACGACACGAGCTTGTCTGGAGCTGGGATTGAACCTGCAACCTTTTGGACTGCAGGCAACCACTCTACCATCTGAGCTATGAATCTATATCTTTAAATTAAGTCCAACGATCATACTTATTAATCCTCCTGACCAGAGCTGAAAGATTAGATGCATGCACAATTTAATCGTAATTAAAAGAAAACTATGCACATAGGTTGCGTTTTCAAACCACAAATATGATGATGGCAGCAGGATTAAAGGACAAGGCTTCAGTGTATTGGGCAGCGGTTACATCCTGACATTGGTACGTACATTAGTATTGTGACGTGTGTGGCTGGCATGTGTGTGAGTGTTCTCTAAAGTTCACTAACTTGTTCAATCACACAAGTCCATTGAACACTTCTTATGGGGGCATTTGCATAACATGCATAATAGTAAAGAGCAAAATAATACTTACTGTATGGAACACACTCGTATTGCACCTCCAGGTATTTGTAAGTGCCAGGGCAAGGATCCGGAAAAACATCTGGACCTGCAACTACTGCACACTGGGTACGATTGTTGCATCTGCAGGTGGAATAAAATAGTAAAAAGAATAGCGTTAACATAGATCATTCATTAAAGTTCATATTGTTTTCCTTTTTCACATTTGTATGCCATCTTTAAAGAGCAACTAATATTTTGTTTCAAGTGTCTCTTAGGTGTACTCATCAGTATGTGTCTGTTTGTACAAAAACTCTCTTTTAATCAAATTATTTACGTTAGAAAATTTGATTAAGCCCCGCCCACTGAAAACCGTGTTTGGAGATGATTTCATGTTGTTAACCACACCCACTCTGCTGGGATCGGTCAAGCATTGAGGTTGAGTCTTCACCTCTAAAGGACTTGTTGTATCAACAAAGGAGATGTGAAGCCATTATTACATCATGATGGGCTTTGCTTTCATAACATCTCGTTCGCCGAGATTTCAGAGGGGGGAGAACTTGACCAAGGTTGGGAAATCACCTGACAAACAGGAGTATTTTTCTTTTTTCTTTTCTTTCAGGGGTTATGAAAGATGCTGTAGGATAATCACTTGAGTGTCAGCTGCAATTAGAACAATGACCCATTACCTGAGGAGGGTTTTCCAAGGAACGGCAAGTAATTAATTCAATATTGGAAAGGCTCTCTTCTCTGACACACAAAATGTAAGTATACCTTACTCTTATTAAGACAGGTGAGAATATGTGGCACAGGATCTGTATTTACCGCCTACAGTGACTTTTTCATCTGAAGTTTTTACTGCTGAGTGAAAGTTGCTGTCTTGCAACCAAGGCCTCTGATTAGTCATTAGGTATCATCCTCAGAGTTCTCACGAAGAAAACGGATGATTGAAAATGTTAGAAACAGTTATGAGGTTGTATGTTTCCAAAAAAAAAATCCCCTCCATGACATTAATTTGTTAGAGTTTAACATGCCATGGATGCGTTTATAGTACAATGTGGCTCAGCTCGGTCAGACATCGGTAGTTGTGTGGACCCACAAGATCTTGCGAATTCACACACTATCGCTGCAAGATGCAGTTTCAACACCAAAACTAAGAACATTTTGTAACGCCACCTTTCTTTAAGAGAATTAAAATAAATTGCAATGTAGGCGTAACACATATCGCCACTCTTTTCTCCATCTATCTGTCTAACACCCATCCACCCTCCCAGCCAGTCACAGCAGGAGGCCGTCAACACTAAGTCTGGTTCTGCTCAATATTTCTTCCTTCTAAAAGGATGTTTTTCCTCGCCACAGTCACGCGTATTGTTCAATCGCTGGGACCTGTTTTCCTTTTCTCCAATAATAAACTGTATTGTGTCTTGAGATAACTTTGTTACGAATTGACGCTTTAAATACAATAAAATTGAATTAACAAGTAAAGAAGTGGAATTATTTTAGATATCTTAATAAATTAGGACTACTGTTTAATCTCTGAATTGCTGAACAATAACATACAGAACTCTTTGAGAATATTTTATTTGGATGCCAATTGCAATATTCATTCAGTCAAATTAATAGCCCCAATTTTTGTACATGAATCTTGACTGTCTTTTATCTCCTTTAAATCGGAATCCTTTTCTAAAGAGTAAGCAGAAACTTCAGCTAAGTTGATGTTGTCAATAAAACATGAAGAAGCTACAGATTTCATCTCTGCCTTTTTGCTGCTAATGTCATTCCCATCGACTCCATGGCCTGGAACCTTCATCTCCTATCAGACTGGCTTAGCTGTGAAAAGAATGTTCATAACTGAAGGGACTAAAATAATTTAAAAACAGGAGTCGGGACAAAGAATTGACATAACCGCGCTTGTGCTCTAGATCTCGATTCCGTCATGCCGTCTTCTCTCCTCCTTTTTTTTTCATTCCAGCTGCCATTGCTTCTCTTTGGTCTTCCATTTAGTCTGTTCATCTAAGCCCACTAAACTGGAGTTTCTCGAGTTGCACCGTAATATTTGTACGGATACAATATGTGGTGGGCCTGCCTTCTCTCCTTGTATGCATCCTGGTTCTCTGATATGCGCCCCGCCCATCCTCCCCAGGGCTCCGTGCACAGCCTCGCTCTTTATATTTCTCTACTCGTCCATCCTTGGTAAAGCCAGCCCTGACGTCAGAAATCTGTCTGAGCCAGTTGTCTGACTCACATCAAAAAATCCTACCGCTACCCACTTCGACTTTCCTACCGATTTTAAAAGCCACACACAGAAAACAATCAAATGCAGTGCATAGACTATCAAGGATATAATGTTGGATACTAAATAAAGCAGCATATATAAACCAATCAATGCGACATATAGCTATATCACAAAACCATCCAAATAGCACCGTTTATAATGATGCTGGGAAAACTCGACACCTGCTGTCTGGCTCAAATGGAGAGACATTTACAGGCTTTCTTTTACATCTGTATTTCTGTGTTTGTGTGTGAGTCCCTTATGTTTTTTCCTCTTTTTAATTAGCATGACCACATCAAAACACAGCAGTGGCCTGGATAGCGCCTTGCCTGCTGGCTTGTTTCCCTGCAATTTACGCACGCCGTATTCACTAACAAAGCAGAGAGGGTGCAGACAGAGACGAGCCTCGGCGATGATGGCAATAGATGCTTACACCGTTGAATGTTTTACCTCATAAGACTGTCGCTGTTTAATCACATCATCATTATTGACCGATGATTTAATGAACCTGACAGGGTTTCATATGGTGCTTTTCATGTTTTTTCTGTCATAAGATTATAAGTGTGTATTTGTGTATATGTTTTGAAATCCAAGAAACAAACAGACTGACAAATGAACTTGCAGATTTCTTCTTTACAATTACAAACACAGTGAATGTTCAACACTTCTTTTCATTTTGCTGCACACCATTTTAAATATGAAATAAATGGTCACTCTATTATTCCTTTCAAATTCCAGTTCCAAACACTGCAACTAAACAAAGTTTTCATTAGAAGCGATAACAGAAGTGCTTTTCTATTAATAGTAAGTAAGTAAGTAAGTAAAGGTTATTTGTAAAGCGCCTTTCTAGACCAGGGTCACAAAGCGCTTAACCATTAAAAAACAATACACAGTTAAAATATATACTATAAAAGGCCAAGACACATAAGACAAACACAGGAGTCCCAGAAAATCAAGGAAAAGCCTGCACAAATAAGAATGTCTTAAGATGTTTCTTGAAGGAGTCAGTAGACTCAATCAAGCGGAAAGCGAGAGGGAGATCGTTCCAAAGCTTAGGAGCAACAGCCTGGAAGGATTTCTCTCCTTTGGTCCTGAACCGTGTGCGAGGAACCATCAGTAGATTCTGATACACAGACCTAAGAGCCCAAGCTTGGGTGTAAGGCTGGATCAGATCACTGATGTAAGGAGGAGCCTGACCATGAATAGATCTGAAAGTAAGAACCAGAATTTTAAAGTTGATCCTGAAAGAAACTGGCAGCTGGTGAAGATTTTTAAGGATAAGGAAATGTGAGTTCTTCTACTAGGGGTCAGAATTCTCTCAGAGTTTTTGTAACTGCAGGCAAGACAGCTCCTTCTTGTTTAGACACGAAAATAAGCTTTTACAATAGTCCAAACGAGAAGATACAAACGCAAGGAAATTTCCAAATTTAGAGATTGTAATCTTAATATAAGAGTTTGTTTCACATTCAAGGATGTGCGTCTGTCAAGCTATCCTGTATGCATCATGAGTCGATGTTTTAAAAAAGACTATGAAAATTCAAATATCTATTTCCATGAAGACAAAATGTCTTAGCATGTGGACTACAAAACTCTCAGTGAAGGGTTAAGTACATCCATACTTTTAGCTACTTCTGACTATTGTAATGTCCATAGTCTGCCTGAATGTATTCTCTTCTGTTTCCCCCCTCTTTTTGTTTATTTTTTGATGAGTATGTGTATGTGAACAGGAAACATTTGTATTTGATGATTGCGCAGATAGTTTGAAATCAACCAAATAAAATGGTAAAAACATTTAAGCCAACATTTTTAAAGGTGGCTCACAGAAAGTCTCTCCAACCATCTGTCAAAGTGACAGAAGGAGTTAACATGTAAACAGTAGGAGATGACAGACAATAGTTGGGTGGGTAAGAATCGAGATACAGGAAGCAATACCTTGGATTGACAGCTGTGGGAAGCCATTGTGAAAAAAACAGGTGTCTCTGATGTGTTTGTGTGAGGGTGTGTGTTGCAGTGGAGCGGACACATCCCATCTGAGCCATCACAAGTATACATATGAAGTAGTAGTAGTCTCAATGAACATACACAGGCTAAATCTAATGCATCTCTGCCAGTAATTGCAAATCCTGTCCAACAAGCCACAGGTAAAACAATACAACCTACTCTGGTGGGAATAAGCTGACATGATCATCACAGGGTTGGATTTCACTTTCATTCAGATATCTGTTGCTTTTCTCTTTAGATCTATTGAGGTCATCCAAGTTGTACATAGATAGATAGATGTAACTGTAATAATGCATTGGGATAATGTATCAGGGGAAATTAGGGGCATACTTCTTATAGATACTATGTATATGATGCTTTTGGGTCCCATTTTAGTTACTAACTGAAATTCTAGAATCACATTTGTATGACTCTATGTAGTCCTGGTAACTATTTTGTTTCGAAATAGTTATGAAACTTCTGAAGAAACAGACATTTCCACATATAATACCACATCAAATTGGTGGATGAAGGATGGATGGATCAACAAACCCATTGAAAAGTAAACTGACAGTCGTAACAGTTGCCATATTGTATCATTATGCACAATGCAAACACACTCAGACTCCACTTAACTTTTAGAGGTAACCAAGTAAACTGACAATCGAAAGCAGTTCTATATCTCTTTTATCCCTTTTCCACATCCACCTGTAACCATAGTAACCTCTGTGTTGCTTCGAGTTGCTTTCCCCTTCATTCCACCTCGAAATATTCCCTTTGCTGACATGCTGTGTTTTTCTCTGCCTCACATCTGTGTGCCAGTGTGCATTTCTGTATGCAACACTGCGGTTTAATCCACAACCACCTGCTTGTATGAACTTCAAATCCTTCTTAAAGCTAAAAAGATGAGTCGTGAGCCTGGCTGTCGAGCGTTGCACCGCCCGTTCCATTGGGATAATGGAGGCACACACCCAGTCCTATTTGGATGAAGTGACAGTGACTTCACTGATTTCAATCGCAAAACAAATGAAAGAAAAAACTGGGGAGTGTGTTGCACCATGCATTTGTAAAGACAATGTTCGAAAATGCATATTTTCTTATTATTAAATATGTTTGTTTGACACTAGCTAAGCTTGCACATTCAGTTTACAACGTAAATGAATACAAATTTTAATTGTATTTTATTTTATTTTATTTTATTTTTTTTTTATTTCTGTTTCTGTCCCTGTAACGTGTTTTCTACTGCACAATTTTATTCAAAACTAGTTTCAGTTAAGTTAAGATTTTTTAAATTTCTTTAATAGGTGATTTTGATTCAATATGTTAGGTACTGTTACTGTTCATGTTCTTGGTAAGAACAAAATCATGTTAGGATGATAATGGTAGTATTAAAGTATGTTTTTCTTTGAAAGAAATCACAGATGGGTGAAGTTGGGAGGCTTGGCACAGCTTCTTCTTTAGTAACAATCTTTTGGGAATATAATTTACAGCGTAGCCATGACATATTTTACAGTAAATGGTGAAGTAGTTGACCTGACATTTTCCTTCCAGCTTCAGTTTCTAGCATGACTTCAAAATCTGCTTCATCGACGGCTCTCAAGCTCAGTTGGACTGGCTGATAAAATCAGAGCATGTTCCGCCTGCCCACCGTACCCATCACATTTGCTCTTTCTTCCCCTCCTCACAGCTGAACAGAGCCAGGGAGCATGTTTACATGGGTGTGTGGGTTGTACACACTTTCATGTGTGTGCACAACCGTTCCCCATAATTGGTCATGGTATCAGAGACGCTTATCTCAGGAGGGTTTCACAAGGCAACCTAAGGAGATCCTGATATCGAAGCATTTCCGAGATTATCTCCCGCGTGGGACACACTTGGGCAAAGGCATGACAAAACCACAGTAACGACAGATCTGCTCAATCTGTTTCAGCCTCTGTCTTATCAGACTCCCTTTGGTTTCCACTTGAGAGTTTCGATTGGAAGAGATGTTCAGATGAGAGCTCAATTCCTGTTGAGCCTTATTTCAGACAATGTCGGATTGCTGCTGTGTGTTTGCTTTCTCCTGAACATATATATGTTTAAACCATTCAAGCTACCGTACTGAATGAAATCAGTTTAATTATGTGGAAAAGCTTGACCCGAGCATCTTGATACATAAATGCATTCTGCACATGCATGTATTGAGCCACCACTGCATGAACTTCAAGAACTACTATGATAAACGACTAAACAACTAAGACCAAGAGAATTTAAAGCATGAGTGGTTTCCTCCGATGGCTGGTTATCCATTTGCTGTTTAGTTGTTATATTGTCCCTGAACACAACTTAGATGAGAAATACAATAATGGACACTCGCCGTCCTTTCTGTCCTCCTGCGATCGCCAGAAAGGCAGATCCACATTTCCAGAATTAGTTTTCAAGATCACAGGCACTTTCCTTTTCTTCCTCACCATCTGTTTTAGTTTTCATCGCCCCTTTCCTGTTTTTCCCTCTCTTTCTTGCGAGGGGGAGGTGAGAGGGAGAGAGTGCGGGGCAGCGCTTTGTGTAACTTGACTTGAAAGTTGCTCTTTGAATGAGCAGCATTAACAAAGACTTGTGTCACATCCACTCCTCTGTCAAAGACATCTTTCTAGTGGGTGATAGTGTTTGTGTGTAAACTGTCAACCAACCTGTTTTTGACCTCTTCATTTTGTAACAACACACCATGAGGTTCTGTTTACTTGTGTAGTTAGTCATCATTTGTGTTTCAAATTCAAACTTTTTTTTTTAAGAAACTGGAAACGGTTTTAAAATGTCCATTTTCCTCTCTCATGTGTCGATAATACACTTTCAAAAGAATTAATGAAAACTGAGGGAAAATATTCCCACCTTCGGGTTTTCTAACTAAACATTTTCTTAATGCATTGATCTAAGCCTCTAACAATCCAAGCACTTATTCTCACAGAGTCCTTATAGAATACACAGACAAACAGAAAGTAACAGTGATAAACACTTGTTCCGGTCTGAGTCACCACTGTAGAGGATCCCTGAAGATTAGGTTTGGCCTCTGGCTCTGCTAATTGGAGCTTAAAGTCTGGTGTAGCCCCAGGGCAGTGAGCGCTCCCATGCTGTGTGTGTCTTTGTATGTGTGAGGTTTTGTGTATGCTCATCAATTATGGGGGCAAGGAGCTGCAGCAGCCTGAGTGAGCCGAGCCACTGCTAGGCCAAAGTAATCACTATCAGAGCAGTGCCACATGACACACACAGGTACTTTGTTAGCAATACAGATGAAGCATCACCAGCAAGTGAGTGAGAACATGTTAGGCACAAACTTTATAGAAATGGAAGATCCTAATCCTAACCCGGGAATTTTTTTCTTTACATTTTGTTTATCAATAAGCATTTACCACCACAGATTCATAATGAAAACACCTAAAAAAAAAAGGGAAACATAATAATAAATTGAACTACATCTTCTCGGCTTGAATTAAATGCGCTGGCTGATACACCCACCACTAACCTTAGACTATATGAATGGACGAGTGGAACTTAAGAACAAAATCCATTTGTTGGTGAGGTTATTGGATCAGCATCTCTAATGTATTAAATATTCAGGATTGATTTAACTCTTCAGATTCTGATTCGGTATCATTAGAATGGTTTTGAGGGTTTTATCTATCACTTCTTGTTGCTGCTATAGGAAGAGTATTTAGACACAAAGCTCTCTTTCGCTCGCTCTGTATCCTTCCGACTGGTTCTGCTCAAGGCTTCTGCGTTCTATAAATAGGAAGGAAGTTTCCCTTGCCACTGTCACGCAGTGATTCATTCATTGTTGATGCACATATTGTCTTACTTAAACTCATTTTTTACTTTGAATACAAATGAAATTGAATATAATTAAATTGATTACGACTTTTCATATTTACATCATCAATATATCAGTGTAAAAAGGTTTTAAAGGTAGACATATCTTATTTTTGTTGATTTGAAAACTATTAAGGTATATTGCAAATATTATATCTAGTTCAGAACACTTACCTCAGTGACATGATCTTATATGCGTCGGGCAGGTAACATCTGGTGTTCTCCATCTGGGCTGGATCCGAATCACAAATCTTGTCGTCGGTGCGACCATAGTTGGCGCTTTCAATCATGATGACGTCCGTGCCGGGGCAGCGAAGTTCTATTGGGTATGACTCACAAGACAGCTCCCTTCGTACCACGGCCATGGGGATGGGGGCACTTCTGGAGGCTGAACACAAACATATGTAGATTAGTGAAAATCCCTTTAACATTAAGCAGTATTTGCAGTATTTTCTATTGCACATATTTGATGACATACTGAAGTCTTCATCTTTCCCTAATAAATATCTGATGTTTCTCCACACCTGTTACCAAATTGTATAATTGCCCAGGATTTCAACAAAGATATATGCTTCTGTCAAGATGATCTGCCTCATTATTCTCAGAATATAGAAAGCCATTCTCTCCCTGATGACATAGAAAATGTGTCAGCTATTCCTCGGAGACTGAAGACTGAGATTTGCCCCAGATGTTTAATTCGGATTTTTCTCCTCACTTATTAATAAGAATAATAGAAGAACTCCAGAAAGACAGTGGTTAGTAGGACTAAAATATATGATATGAGAGGACATACATTTGACCACGTTTTATTTTGGTCTTATAAAAATAAGTTCTGCAATTCCTTATTGTCTGTTTTCACCAGAAAAGAAGGCAATGACTTTAGCTTTAGACATTACATGACTCTACAAGACCTTTCTATTGTGTGTCAATCTACCGCCCGCCTGGTCCTGCGGCGATGTTCTTGAAAGACTTTAGTGACTTCTTATCTTCCATTATTCAAATGGAATCTGTTCTTATTCTTGGAGACTTTAATCTTCATGTTGATGACGTCACATCTTGTTCTGCTAAAGAACTTTTAACTAACTGAAGCCTTTAATTTTGAGCAACATGTTTCTGAACCCACTCATCAAAAAGGCCACATTTTAGACTTAGTTTTTACTCTTGGCCTGGACATTTCTAATGTATCTGTACATGATGTCCATCTGAGTGATCATTCTCTTGTCTTGTTTAACCTGGACTTCATCCCTGAACCTAAGCCTTTGAAAGTTAGGTCTCAGAGGCGTGTCATCTCAGCCGATACTGCAGACAGTTTTTCTGCTATGTTTGACGCTCTTTCCTTTGATGACTGCACAGACGTGGACAGTTTGATTCACTGTTTCACTGGTCATTGTGTTGAAATACTGGATCAAGTGGCACCTGTTAAATCGAACTTGAAAATTCAGAAAAAACGGTGCCCTTGGACAAATGAAGATCTCCTGAGTCTGAAGAGACTTTGTCGAAAGACTGAGCGTCTTTGGAAGTCTACTAAACTTGAGGTGCACAGACTTCACCTCAGGGATCTGTTGACTTCTTACAATGAGATGGTAGAAACTGCTAGATCTGATTACATCAGAAAACTGGTAGCAGCAAATAGGAAAAACCCCAAAGTTTTGTTTGACACGATTAATTCTCTTGTGTCTCCTGCTCCTCAAATCACGCCTGTCTTCTGTGAAGCTGACAGCAATGCATTGTTGAGATTTTTCATTGACAAAATTAAATTGATCAAAGAGAAAATCTCTCCCCCTTTGTTTGGAACCCCTACTGTCTCTGAGCCCATCTCCTCCTCTTGGTCCTCCTTCACTGCTGTATCTTTGGGTGATATTTCAGCACTAGTGAACAAGATGAAAACATCCTCTTGCTCAGATGACGTCCTTCCTTGTAGGCTTTTTATCAAAGTATTTGATGTAATTGGCCCCTGGGTTACCAATATGGTGAACCTCTCCCTTTCCACAGGGGTTTTTCCCAATGCATTTCAACATGCCATTGTGGAGCCTCTGCTCAAAAAACCAGGCTTAGACCCAACTGACCTCAGTAATTTCAGGCCTATTTCTAAGCTCCCTTTCTTGTCCAAGATCTTGGAGAAGGTGGTGTCTGAGCAGCAGTCTTTGTTCCTGGGTCAGAGCGACATCCATGAGAAGTTTCAGTCTGGCTTCTGTAAACATCACTCTACGGAGACAGCTTTATTGAAAGTGTCCAGTGACATCATGATGTCGGCTGACTCGGGTAAATTCACTGTTCTGGTGCTCTTGGATCTGTCCTCAGCCTTTGACACAGTTGATCACCAGATCCTGCTGAGAAGACTAAGGGATGAAGTGGGACTGTCTGGGTCTGTGTTAGAATGGTTCTCATCTTACCTTTCTGGGCGCAGTTTTAGTGTATCTGCCAATCAAATGAGGTCTGAATCGGCAGATCTGTTGTGTGGAGTCCCTCAAGGTTCTGTTCTGGGTCCTTTATTGTTTTTGCTGTACTTGATTCCCCTCGGTAAAATCATTCAGAGATTTCCAGATGTTTCTTATCACATTTTTGCTGATGACATCCAGCTCTACTGCTCTTTTGACCCAACTGAGCCCCAAAGGCTGAACAGCTTAGTCAATTGTTTGCTAGAAATCAAACAATGGCTGAGTGAAAACACTTTACAGCTAAATGTGGACAAAACTGAAACTCTGGTGATTGCTCCTGATGATAAGATTCCAGGGTTGAGTCAGTACTTGGGTGACTTAGGTCAGTCTGTCAAACTGAGCCTGAGAAACCTGGGTGTTGTATTTGATAAAGACATGTCTCTTGTTCGACACTGCAGAAAACTGACCAGAAACTGTTTCCTTCAACTGAGAAAAATCTCTAAACTTAGGAAAATGTTGTCAGAACATGATCTGGAGCTTGTAATCCATGCGTTTGTTTCTTCTCGTCTGGACTATTGTAACAGTTTGTTTTCATGTCTAAACAAGAAGGATCTGTCTCGTCTGCAGTTGATTCAGAACTCTGCAGCGAGAATTATGACCCGCTCAAGTAGGAGAACTCACATTTCTCCGATCCTTAAAACTCTTCACTGGCTTCCAGTTTCTTTCAGGATCAACTTTAAAATTCTGGTTCTTACTTTCAGAGCTATTCATGGTCAGGCTCCTCCTTACATCAGTGATCTGATCCAGCCTTACACCCCAGCTCGGGCTCTGAGGTCTGTGGATCAGAATCTACTTATGGTTCCACGCACACGGCTCAGGACCAGAGGAGAGAAATCTTTTCAGGCTGTTGCTCCTAAGCTTTGGAACGATCTTCCTCTCTCTTTGCGCTTGATGGAGTCTACTGACTCCTTTAAGAAACACCTTAAGACGTTTCTATTTGTTCAGACTTTTCCTTGAATTTCTCGAACTCCTGTGTTGTTCTCAGTATTATCTTGATCTTTAAAGTATGTACTTTTTTGAGTATTGTTTTGATTGTCTAAGCGCTTTGTGACCCTGGTCTCGAAAAGCGCTATATAAATAAATATTACTTACTTACTTACTTACTTACTTACTCTAGTTCTGATTCACTACATTAGCTATGAACCAATTCATTATAGATCCAATGTTTAAATTCTACTCATTATTTGCCCCATGCTAATGTTTTACTAATAAATGGTCAATGGAGAATTTTCCATTTTTTTTAAATAATGTCATCTCCATCATTTAGGCTTTCGATCATTAAAACTAGTTTCAAGAAATGGATCCTACCACATGCTAGCTTCTTTTTTCAGCATTTGCTTATAAAAAAATTCAAAAGCATGCTAGTGAGGAATATGTGAAGATGCACGAAGAATAGCAAAACATAAAAGAGAAAACGTAGGAAGTTTAGCTCAAATATATTTAGAATACTACCCTATTAGCTGTCGTTGAAAGGAAGGCCATAATTAACCTTGAAAATAACCTGAATATGTGTTTGATTAGATTAGATTAGATTGAATTTTATTGATCCCACAGCGGGGAAATTCACTTGTGCACCAGAAAACATGTAACAGGGACAGAAACAGAACACTTAAAGAAATAAACAAGCAAACAGAACGAAAATAAAATACAATCTACTATGTACATCAATGAACGGTGCCTTCTGATGTGTAGTATGTGAGATGTGAGTACCAACAATAGAATAAATAAAATGATATGAAGCTTACATTAACAAAAGTGCCTTAAGCGACTGATTAATGCACAGAAATTGATTATTGTACGGGAATAACTTGCTCTGAAAGAGGAGGAAGTTAAGCTTGTCTTTTCCTTTAAGCAGCTGACCTTGGTTTAGTATAGCGAGCAATATTCATAATCTTAAAACTGTCCTTGTGTGCTCTTCATACTATATTTTATTTTGCAATACATTATAGCTTATTGGAAAATTATAATAATTCTTTCATTTCCTGAACTGTAACCATTGTTTAAGAAAATACATTGTGAGCTAATGTACCCAAGTAATAGTATGGTCTGCATAAGGTATGTAAAATCCAGCTTCCAAAAAAGTTTATAAAGATTCTTGTAATTAAAGAAGGGTCAAGGTGCCACATCCAAAACATCTTGTGCAGGCTTTTCCCTTATTTTCTGGGACCCCTGTGTTTTTCTCGTGTTGTCTTGATCTTTTTAGTAAATATTTATAGTATTTTTTTATTTTTTTTATTGTTTAAGCGCTTTGTGACCCTGGTCTAGAAAGGCGCTCTATAAGTATAAATGACTTACTTACTTACTCTTGACGATAAACTTGAGTTAGCATTGATCTGATTTAAGACTGAATAGATCCTCTATTAAAGTAGTCTTCACTTTTCCTTCCTCACTACAACATTTGAATACATTTTCACTCATCATTTATTGTAACAACACAATCACAGTAGTTCTTGTCTTAAACATGTTTTGATCATTCATCTGTCTGCGTTCCTCAACAGGTGAGACAGTCATATTGTGTCACCTCACCTTATCATCAAAATGACCACTGATGTTAGGTAAGAGCCTGGATGTCATTCTAGCTAGGAAAGGGCGAAGTCATTTCAAAATGATACTGCAGGCCAGTGTTGGCATCCATGATCTATTGCAGTGGTATTACCGTTTTAAAGGAGCTTCTTTTTTTAATTAGCCGGTTCCTCTTGACACGTCAAGACGCTCATTTCAGACTCAAAAACTCGTGGTAAAATGTTTTTATATAAAGGTCCGTCCATGACTATGATGCCCAGATTAAACCGGTGCACAAAATGTTGGGGACCCCTGCTCTATTGGTGAAAATAGTTGTGAATAATTTTTTTGTTTGTGTTCATTTATCTGGTCATTTTACAAATTATGCAAAACAAATTGTTTACATTTTTAGAGCCAATTAATGAGGCAAATTCTCTCAATAACGTTATTGATCTGATTTTATTCACTGAATAATGTGGTCGCAGCTGGAGATATCTTAAGGGACCTGGAGTTGTTTGTATGGGACATGTTTTTCTACTGTTGGAGTTGAGCGAGCACCTTGGGAGCGATGGTGACCTTCCCCTGACAGGCAGGTTGTGTTGCTGTTATTCACATATACACTGCGCTAGAATACCTACATTCTCCATGCTGATACGCTTTTCAATCCCGTCATTAGGCAGCAAACTAACTAATGCATCTTTCTCCGGAAAATCCTTATAAAGCACCACCTTTCTTTCTCGCCGTATCTGTAACCATAGCAACCGTGTCGGCCCGCTCCAGACTCTCTAGTTGGCTGCAAGAGCCCGTCACTTACACGAATGCGGCAGAGAATTCGAATGAGCTCGATGACAGTTTGCCTAAGCGGTACTTAATATTGCCCTTCACATCACAGAAGAAACACAGAGACACGCATGACAGGAATACAAATGTTTTAGGAATGTCATCTTGGACAGACAATTTGAGGGGACTACATTGAAAATGGCAGGCGGAAGCTAACAGATAATACCGATCTATACATGGCTCATATCGGCACACGCTACCGTCTAACACACACAGACAGGAATAATTTATGCTGCTGTCGGCGCCAAAGTCTTAGAAAGGCTGTGAGGGATTATTACCGTGACGATCGGTGACCTCATCTGCTCTGGCATGGATGTATATTTTACATCAGGGTTAATGAGGGTGGATGTGATCAATTCTTATGACTGTGACTCAGCCATCGAGACACACAGTGGATCAGGTGTCTGGCATACTGTAAGCACCACATACAGTCAGGGTTGTAGTACTAACAGGATGAGACAGCTTGTGTTGTTGTGCGATCTATGCTTTCAAAACAAAAGCTATTCATCCCTGAGTTGTAGTTGCCCTGGATATCATAGGTTTAACACTAGACGACAGATTATCAAGATTTCTCTAATATTAGCTCAGTCACGTCTTAGGTAGTTTTGAAATATTTATACCATAATTGTTACTATTGCATCTTTAGTTCTCACTATTTCATTTGTCACATTCGCAGCATTCTGTTACATACCTTCGTAACCAATGATCTTAACCGTAATAATTTGAGCTTCCTGCCACCACACAGTGATATATAGTTGTAATGACACCTAAGATCGGTTTTAAACTAAACGTGTCTTCTAATCATCCTGGAAAATGAAGTGAACATGAAGCTTTATTAGCCCATTATATTTATTAAGCAACAGTTAATTCATTAGCCGCGGGTAAACAATTAATCCCAAAATACTTCATTAAATTCCAAGCAATATGTAGAAAGAAATTAAACCATTGACGATAATAAAGGAAAAATGTATTTACAACGATTATTCTGATTATGTGCAACTTGCACCTCTTGCATGTGAATGTGTCAGTCACTAGTTGTGTTCTTGATGACAGAAGGTTGGCAGCCAACAACTAGAGAATCTTATTCAAACACTCTGGTTGCCTCAAGGGGCTGAAACAAAAGGATATTGATTTTTACAGATGGGCCAAGAACAAGAGAGTGGCGAGGAGGTTGATAGATGGAACTGAAAAGGCAAGAGTCAGAACCAAGGAGAGTTTTCAAATGTGATCTCTCACTTAAATTGCCAAACACCTCAGCAAGAGTCTGACCTAGCAAGCTCTTTTCTGGGTTCAAAGAGGCCGGTGTTTTTCAGGAACGAAAAGAAATGTCGGAAAAATCACTAAGATTGTTCAATGTTTTGGATGCTATTCATGCCATTCAAAAGAGGCTTTCTGGCTCAGAAGGAAAAAGCCGATACAAAAGATAAACCGGGGCCCCTCACTATTGAAAAAGTAAAAACCAAAGTCAATCACAATGATCACATTTACAGTTTGTAACAAAAAGTTAATAGGTTGGGGGAATATATATATTATGTGTTCACAACGTGATGATTTCATATCGAAAAGTAGTAGTTTAATGTGTTTCTAAAGCCTATAAGTGGGATTTGGCTCCACTCTCTGGATAATTCAGTGTAAACATGCTGGTTTGTACCTTGTGCCTAGTGTGCTTGTGTAACTTACCAATGACAATGGGAGCGAACAAGATGGAGACGAAAAGAAGGCATCTGGTCCACATGACGTCAACGATAAACCTGGAAGTAGGTGAGGGTACTTCCTCTTGCTCCTCAGGAATGCTCTGGTTGGCTGCTGGTCGAGCTAATCAAATGGAACAGCATACAGACCTGTCGAATAAATCAAGAAAAAAACGATTCGATGTTTTGGTTAGAAAGAACTCATTGCAAAAAAAATGCTAAAAATATATAAAATAAATCAAAATAATCATAGAAATAAAGGTTGATATCAGTTTGAAATATGACACAGCTCAATTCACTGACAAATGAAGCTACATCCGCCTCCTGATCGCAGTCGAATTACTGAATCTTCTTCCTCTTCCCTCAGTCTTAACAAAGGTGTAATGTGGATTTTCCACGCAGACCCTTTGGACGGAGAATATAGAAAATGAAAAAAAGTGTGCATCCGTCAGCGACAGATGGACAAGCAGGAGAGTCATGGGAGATATATATCATGTGCAAGAGAGGCTATTGATCAGTTGTACACTTCTGGCTCAGACTATATCCAAAGCTGCTTCCTCAACACCATGCTGTGATGATGGCACACTGCAATGTCGCTGTCTGCCTGGGATCTACTCTTTTCATCATCATTAAATACATTGAAAAAAACATTGCAGTCCTTAAAGGACTTTGTTCTCACAGAATGAATTCACGCATTTTCCTCAATTAAGAACTAGATATTATGTTTGAGTTGAGTAAATATAAGAAGTAAAATTAATAAAATGAAGAAATTAAACAAGAAAAAGCCCTTAGAAGGAGGACAGGCTTCTTTTGTATGTTTTTATTTTGTTCAATGTCTTTCTCTGCCCTGACTGTGTTGATTTTAGATTTCATATTTGGCATTATAGAGCAACTAAACTTTAATTGTACAGCACTGTTCCAACAAAGTTGCAATTTGACAATAAATAATTCTGATTCTAATAAATTAGCTTTCTGATTCCAGTCCGCTATGTCAGATTGTCTTTACTTCTGTCACACTACACTTGATTGCTACTCAATCGCAGCAGCATTCCTGGATTATCTTTCAAAACAGTTAGATATGTCAGAGTATGTGATCAATCAACATTTATATTGGAAATGATTTAGTTAAATGCTATTCATCAAAAATTTGAATCTTTAAATTAACTATTTATTTTTTCTATATATTGTTTTGTTGACATTCATGGCCATTATTATTAAGATATAAACACACACAAATCTTCCAACAATAAATGTGGATCAACAGGCTCTAACCAGGTATATAATTTATTGTATAATCTAACTCTATATTTGGAAATAAACAAACACTTGCTTTAAAGGGGAACTTATGTTAGTAAGTAATGTGTTTCGGTAATCTTGTTACCCTAATAACACCCACTCTGCTGTGGTTGGTCAAGCATCGAGGTTTGTCACTGCACGTCATCAATCCCAGAAGTCTCCACCTCCAAGGAACTTGTTGTATTAACAACGCAGGGCATAATTAAAGCCAGCTGGAGTGAAGCCATTATTCAGACTGGGAATAAGTTTCTAAAGTAATAACTAATATAATAAACATCGTCATGATGAGGGGACTCACTACATCTTGAAAAGGTTGACTTTGAATTAGTGTGGAGTCAAGAAAGTTGGGTTTTCACATTAACTACCGTTTAATGAATAGATTGTTTTTCAGCTCTGGTTCACCCTTGTCACTATGACGACGTCTGGCTTAAATAAGAAAAGACGCCTTGTTAATCATCATTCATTGTCAGACTTTATAATACATGAAAATCTTTGTAACAAATGGTTCATATCCAAAGAAAGAAAACCTTTTTTTCTGTCTTGAAACACCACATACAACTGTCTTAAACTTGACCTTTGATCTCAGCTCAAAAATTGAGAGTGAGTGGACCTGCTTTAAAGATGGAACAAATGGCTTTAATCACCTACATATTCATCTTATATCTTCTTCAAGATCATCTCTAAGGCTCCACTTTCAACATCATCAACCAACCTAAGACTCGGGCAGGAGTAGAATCCATGTGAGAAATAGATCCTGACAAATGTCCAAAAGTGCCAAAAACCATGAACCTCGACAATAAGACACGGAGGCTTTCTTCATGTCTAGCTTAACTCCACAAAGCTATTTTGATTGATTGAGCTCTAAGTCGGTCGAACATGAGCATTACGACCAGCTGTCCTCATGAAGACACAAAGTGACATATGGCCAGACGCCACCAGCCACAGCATTCCACTCCTCCATTATTCAAAAGCAATTCTATCACCCCGTATGCTCTGCCACCAATTCTCCTCTCAGTTGACTAACCCTTTCATTTCTGCCACACTCGTTGCAAGTCTGTAGACAATAGTTCTGTGGCGACCACCAGCCGACCAGAAACTGAAGTTGCTTTCATAATTCCTCTTACTGCATAGTCCCATATGTTCTACTGATGCTGCTCATCTACTCTGTCCACACTGCCCAAGGCATGTTCCTGAATCTTTTATTGTTTCCTTTTCCTTTTTATTACCTAATGTGTTACAACCTATTAATTATAAACTAAAAGACAAAATGATAACGGCAGCAGGTGTGTTTAAGTATTAAGTAATATGTTACCTACAGTTTCAATATCATTTCACTCCAAAATATTTCATCTTTAGACGTTATATCTGTCTTAAACAATGATATTGTAACAAGATGATGAAGAAATAACCTTATTAACGTATGTGAAGGGAACCTCACACGGCAGCGCTCTCGCTACAGGGTGTGACAAACACACACAAGATAAGTGGGACCAGATGGTAAAAAAGAAACAGCACCACATCATCTGTCCCTCTTCCCATTTTCAACATTTCCTAGAAATAGTTTTCTGAAGCTGCTCTTCTGTTTTGCTGACAAACATATAGACTAGATCTCCCACAATGTCTTTCAATATATGGTGAAGATTATACGAAGAAGCAGCAAAATGGTTGAATGCTACTTGTGATCACAGGGTTCCTTCAGTCAAGAACTAAACATGAGTGTGGTAAAAATAATTGAATTGAATTATAATTGAAACAATACACGCATATTTCATTCCTGTGTTGGCCGTTGATCCCCTAATTGACAGGTCATATCAGGCATCTGTCGTTACAATGAATGAACGATAAGGTTGTCATCTTCTTTCACAGTTCTATTATTTTTATTGTGACAGTGTGTCTGTGTGTGCGAACACCTGTCGTTGCCTGTCACAGCACTCCTCATCCAGAGATTCTCTCGATAATGAGGGTGGACCAAGGAGGCCTACCTTGTCAACAAATGTCACACACATGCATGAATCAATCATGGAACCTTCTCTATGTGATGAACACTTTGATAAACGTGCAGATAAGAGTGGTTAATACAAAATGTTTTGGAAAACAAATCCACCCAAATGGTATATAATGTTTAAATTCTAAAAATCTACACTTTAAATCTGTTTTTATTAATTTCAAGGTCATATCACAAGGTCATGTTTGTGGCTGCTCAAGTCTTGAATGAAGCACTATACTCAATTTAAATTCCAAATATACTTCAATTTAAAGCAACTCCGTTTTGAATTGAGCTACACCAAGTAGAGTTTACCAACCAAACATGAGACACGTTTGTTTTCTTCACTGCTAAAAAAAAATGTGATGAATAAGGTTAATTGTAGTGACATTAAGTGGCTGTCAATCAATCTAAATCCATTAACTTTATACATCATGACCCATTTACAGTGTGTCTGTTATCACAGAGACATGAAAGACACGTATAAAATCCTGAGAGCAAATGCACTTTCATCTCCTTATCACAGGGAGTAGAGCTAGTGCTCATGGGAAATTTGAGTCTTTTCTTTATTTTGAAGGAATGTCAAGCCTTCCGACAACAAAAGAAACCCACCTATGGCATGAGGCATTTGAAGAACAGCTGTCTGTACAAGTTCATAAACGAAGGAACAGATCATGAAATTAAACATATCCATTTGATAATGTTTATTTCCCTCCACACACACGGGTAACTAGGCCATGTTGTACTCTCGAGAACCTTTTGTTCTGTACTTCTCTGCACTTGGAAAATGGACATATGGATGGATTGATTCAAGTTGTTGTGTTATTGTTTTCGTGTCCCGTGGTGCATCTTAAGGGACTAACTGTGGTTTACTAACCTTTAAAATAAATATTTGATCGCCATTTTTAAACTAATTTATATCTTATGGTTATTAATGCAAAATAATAAAGCAACCTTATATGTGTATGTATGCTTTTGGTTCAACATGAATTATTATTATTTTATTATATAATTATTAGGAAAGCACCAAGTTTCCCAACAGACTTTTATCACAGAAAGAACACGTCCGAAACGGGATTTTAAACAACATATGACTGACTTGTCTGCTAACCTGCCTTACCTAGATTTATTTGGATCCTCTGCACTTCATTGTGACTCTACTTGATCTGCTTGATCTTCTCGCATTTAGACACGTTAATAAATCAACATTGTGGTGCATGAATGATATATTCAAAGATGTTGGGATTGCTACGGTGTGTTCAATGCAAAAACTTGATACCTCAACGGTATTCATTTCTATGAACAAACAGCCCGGTTACCTTTTCTACAGATCAACTGTTAAATTAACCTTTGTGTCATCTCAGGGTCAAGGTGACCCGAAGACCAGGTAACGTGTGTTTTTCTCTGGGTCAAGGTGAACAACCTCCCTGGCTTTCAAAAATACATATGAAGTGATGGAGGTTGTTCCCCTTGAACCAGAGACAACACAAGGGATACCTCAAACACATTTGTTTTCAGGCCTTTTGTTCAACTTGACCCGGAGATAGCACAAGGGTTAAATTATGTAAAAATTGATGTAAAAATTTGGATGAAAGTATCTTCCAGGAGCCGTTATAGAAGTAAAAGATATTGCTGTCTGTGATATTTGTTATTGATAACTAGGATTAAAGTTAAAGAGGTCGACAACCAATGAGGTTAATAGATGCAGGGAAGGAGGATGTGACAGTGATGATGACACAATAAACTTGTTTTAATAACTTAATCTGTTCTTCATTCAAGTGTCATCTATGCTGGGTGGAGAGTAAAGCAAATCTCTGTAGCCTAAGCAATGTGTGTCTGCAATGCTACGGTAAATTACCTCCAGGTCACCTCAACAGAAAGTTTATCAAACACAGACAGGCTTGTGTGTTTGTGCACAATGATGAAGTGTCGGTGGTGGGTGGGGGGCAGGGAAAATTCAGAGTGTTCAACACAAAAACAGAGACACGGGTAGCCGATTTCATTACGTGGAGCAGATGAAAATAGTAATCAAGAACCCCTGCGACACTGGTGGCAGCTCGACTTGTGGCATGTGCCCACACAAAGAGTCACATTCAACGCACTCACACGCCACATGAATAAGAACCCTGCCCTCATTCTTGTCCAGTCGAAGCCAGAGATTCTGATTAACAGTGAAAATCCCCTCAGTCAGACGGAGGCCCATGAGGACCAAAATCATTCACAGCATCAAGCATTCTTTAAATAAAGTCATGAACTTTATAATCAGCGTTGGTAGAATAACAACAATACACTAGACAAAAGCCTGCCCACGAGGAACACACATTTACACGCAACATAAACGGGTCAGAGATGTGGATGAGGGATTGGTCCCCTGTAGGAATGTGCACTGTTGTGATCGTGCCCTGAAGACAAGTGGTTGTGAAGGCAATTTATTTCATACAACACTGGTTGTAAATCCTTTGTGAGGTTTTGCAGCTGAGATGTGCAGAATGCTTTAGCCTTAAAGGTATAGGTCACCCCCACATCACTGTGACATGGTTCAATCAATTCAGAACCCTCAGTTGGCTGCATCCGTTTTTCAAGGCTTTGTTTCCTGTATTAGCTTTGAATACCGCGGCTTGTTCGAATTCTCGATTCGAATTAAATGAACTCACGGATCAGAATTTTTTTATTACTTTTATGGCGCAATGGTTAGGGCGATCGCCTCACAGAAAGAGAAGGAGGTTGCTGGTTTCGTTTCCAGGTTAGGTAGGCAGCCAACTTACGACCCAGTTTGTATGTTCTCCATGTGTTGCGTGGGTTCACTCCAGTTTTCACCCACAGTCCAAAAACATACAGAGATGGATTTGGAACTTGAAGAAGTAGTCCATCGGTATGAGTGTGTGTGAATGGTTGTATGTCTTTTTATGCCTTATGACGGACTGGCGTCCTGTCCAGGGTTTCCTCCAGCCCCCCTTCAACCCCTATTAGGGATAAGCAGTAAATGCCTTATATTATTTTTTCATAAGATGCTGCAATGAATTTATAACATGATAATCATCTATCTACCCGTAAAAAAAGATTTCCAGAGTAATCTAGTTCAAAGCTTCGGGGTGAGCACCACATCCTCTCCTCCCATGTTAGACATTCTCTGCCTGTCAGAAAATTGGGTCTGGGGAGACTCCATCTTTGACCAGACCGCTTCAGTTTTCGCATGACTAACCCTGGCTGCTGCTGCGAGTGCGCTCGCAGACATCTGATGCACCAAACTCGACCTAAGAATCCGCTGCTCAAAACCTTGACTGCACAGCAGCACTGTTTCGATTCCTCACAGCTACTGGTACGACGCCACACTTTCCTCTGAGCCTTTAAGAGTCTAATCAACTCTCCATGCCTCCAAGATGGAGAGTGGCAAAGATGTAAAACTCAAGATCTGTGAGGTGAATAATCTGGGGAGAGGACATAAAGCATGCCACAGCAGTTCAGCTATAGAGCAGTCACAAGTGCTGGAGAAGGTTAAACTAGAAGTGAGGCTGATTAGTTTGATGGTGGGGGGTCGACGGGGAGTAAAAAATGCTGAGGTTGGTCGAGTTAGTAACCTGACTAAAATTTGTTTTTGAATTGACTTCAGACAAGCACACGTGTGTGTATATGCATCCACTAGATGTGCATTGGTGTGTAACTAACAGCATGTCTGTGTGTGTGTGTGTATTTTTTGGCAAAACTCTGATGAAGGTCATTTTGACCCGTATTTGGAAAGTAAATAAATTGCTTTAAGGTCACAACATGCCTGTTTAAAAAATGCAAGATGAATCACTCCATTATGTTCTAAACCTCCCAGGAAGAAAATGTAAATGAGATTATGCTTTACTGCTGTATATTTTATTTCAATTTCTACATGATTATAGATGGAGTTATGACCACACATTAAAAAATATATACATGTATAATGAATATACTAAAATCCCAGTAAACTAAATATCAACAAAGGGAACACAACTAATCAATCTCTGTTAAATCACCTTATTAAGGTTGATGTGCTAGTTAAATTATTAGATAAAAAATATCAACTGACTCAGTTAAGCACTACCTTAAATATTTTACAGTTAACTTCCAAAGGTTTTGTGGATTTTAAATACACATATCTCCACCTAAAAGATTCATACCAATAGCCATCTGCGCTCACAATTGCTTGTTTCTGCCTAGGAAGTGTAGCTCACTACCCCACACACAGGAGACGGTAATGAATTACAAAACTACCTCTGCTGCTATCAATTACATTAAATAGATATGCAGTGATGTTGATTTTACTGCTTCAGCCAACATTTTTTCTTTCTTTGATGAAGCTGTCTACATGGCCAAACACAGCCATCCACCGTATTCCTCCGTCACTGAGCTCTAAACCCAGTACTGTCACATTGGATTCATCAGCGCTGTGCCTTAAAGCAACACACAGTGAGAGGCAAAGTTTTCTCTGTCTACTTGTGTTTATGAGGGGAGGACAGAGGGGGAGAAAGTTGTCTAGTACAGTACAAAAGAACAGCCACCTCAGCATTGACGCACCCGAAAAGAGTCAGGCGAAGCGGCTACATATGACACTCGTGGCCTAGATTTAAACCCTCTTCACAGGCTCTTGCACTGTGAGCCGGAGAGAGCAGCTTTAATGTTTAAATGCACTTTTGAGTGGAGGGTGAGTCTGATTTTTAACCATTATTTGCTGTTACCGGTGTGTGATGACACAAGAGCACGGATTAGAACAGGAATATATAAATAATGAATCTTATACATTCAATTTCTCATTTTGAAATTTACATTTTTTTAGGTGATAAACCCAAACTACAGCCCATGTAAACATACAAAAAACACTTTAAATTGAGTGAAGATTTGAGGTGTTTTAAGTATATTTCCAACCTTTTTTTTTTAATCACATATGACATGCCTGTGAGGCAAATCCAGTTGCAGACGATTTAAACATTGAATTTATGGCTATTTAAAATTTACTTCAACACATTGTATGGCCTTCAGAGAAAACAAGTGTTTTTTCTGCGAAAGGCTGTGATTGGGAATCAGATAGATGTCAAAATGAATTCCATTGAATCAGGCGGAAGGGAATTCAATGTATGAGTATAAGATTTTTTCTTCTTCTTTTCCCTTGTTGTCTAGTAAGGATGGATATTGCACTGCATTATTTTTGTACTGTTTATTTTTCTCTCTTTTATTTTATTTAGTTGGCATCGTTGTTTATTTTAATTGACATATTAATAACATTTCTGTTTTTAAAATGTATTTGAAAAAAGTGATATTCCAGATCAGGTGACGGATGAATTAAAAACATCATAATATAAAATAAAATAAACGTGTAAACAATTAGACTACTCTGACAAAGCTTGTGGTTTTGAACAAACACAACTTCCAAAATGTGACGTCATGTTGTCGACAACAGAAAGAAAAGAGGAAAACTACATTACAATTACATTACGTCGGTCCAAAATACCCAAATATATTTCTTCCATGGATAAACGGCTGTAATGAAAAATATTTAACGCTTTTGATTATTTCTGACTTTAAATGTTTATGCAAATACCTAGCAGGGATCTAATTAAATTAAATTTTACCTACACAAAACCCATCTTGAATATGAAAAACAGCTTTAGTGGTCAGCTTGCAGCCAAGCGTAGGTTGGCATGTCATTGGAATTCAATTCAAACTGCCATTACTTTCACGTGAAATCCTATAAATATAATGCCTATGCAATCACGCACGCTTATAGGAGCTATTGAAATGTTGTTCAGCATCTATTTGCATCCACTATCATAGTAATGACTTTTCAAGGTCTTTGAAACGCACAACTGGTCGAGCCGCTGTTCCGTAATTGAAGCAATGTGGTTATTTTCTGCACAAGCCCGACCACAACTGTTGCATTTTTATAAGCTGCATCCATCTTTATTCCAGAAAGGCGTAAAGCGTATGATACAATGAGCTCCGGCAGGATGTATGTGCAACAATTCTGAGGCAATCAATGGCGACAGCAAAGGTAAACACAGTGCTAAATGTCAACGATGCTGATTGCTCTGCTACAATATCACGTCTGGGCGGGAGACGCAAATAACCCAAATCAATAATTTAATCATTTCATATTCAAATCACGGCACAGAGGGGTCTGGATCCTATTGCAGTCTCATATCCCTGGTGTGCTGATATATTCCAATCAACAGACGCGAGCAAGCAAATGCATGAGGAATGCAGTGATTCAAAAGAACAGCGGGTAAACCACAACAGCTTCTATGTGACTGCACTGTAATAGATCATGTTCGTGCTTGGAAGCCGAAGATTTCACAAGAGGGGCTGTGTAAAACCTGTCAAAAAACTGTATGAACGTAACATTCAAATGTTTGAAAGACTTTGGAAGTTGTTTTTTCAGAGCTTGTGACTTAAATAAAACAAAAGAAAAAATTAAGATGATATTATTTTTTTTGTTCTTCATGCAGTCAGCGGATATCTTTGCAAATTTGCAAGGCATTTGTATAATGTGCACGTGATGATGGCCAAAAGAGATAGAGGGAGTGTCTCAATCAACCCTGATCTAACGGGACAACGTTTCATAATCTTCCATCAGCATGTAAATTCCGCTGAATGAGATTCATTTTTTAATATTTAATAATGAATTGTTCAATTATGGAAAAACACGTGTGTTCTGATTGAACCATCTGTTTATAAACATGCAAGCTCTTCCAGCCGGAATGTTTGGAGTCTGTGTAATACTTGAACAAGTCGTGTTTTGGTTGGAAACTAAACTTGGAGAGAAAACCACAACAGTGTGCGATTGGGGAAATCAAAATTGTAAACAGACACAAAGAGAGAACAAATCTGTGAATACAGCTGTGAATCATCAGAAGATTCCATCTTGCCACATCATTTCAGAATACTTCTACACAGACTTCTACACGGCTCAATAACAAAGACCTCAAGTTTCTCATGCAAGTAACTTAGGCTATTAATGCCCATTTTAGAGCATAAAACATTATATGTCGTTTTAGCCTACGATCTGAAATACATTTTTGACATTTTCAATCGTGGTTTGTGAGGAGAGAAACTCTTGAAACACTGAATTCTTGATCTAGTTTTTGTTGTGCTATCAAAAACATCTAAAACAGATGTTGAGTAAACGGTAAACAAGCTCTAGCTATGCAAAATTATTTGGCGAACTGAATTTAGTTCTCTGATCTTGAGTCTAATAAATATGATCTTATTTTTTTGTATTATTTTTGCCGGCATTGACAACATGGCTTAACATTTGGGTGTGTCACTTTAGTGAATTCTATTATCGAAATTTAAAGATGTTAATAGTCTACACTTTGGTACAAAAGCACCATTTTTCGATGTGGATGTAGTTCAAATAGAATTGAATAGTCATTTCATTTATCGTATTTTTGATAGCCGAAGGTTGATATTCCAGGTTGCTCAATCAACAAAGAGCAGACATTGTTAAATACAAAGATTTTATTTAACAATGTTGTTGCCGACAAAGCTTCACCTTTTGTTCCTGGCTTCTGACGCCGGTTTGAGCATTTCCTGAGTTTAACCCTCACAAGAGTCATTATGTTTTCCAATGACTCTTCATACAAATAAATGCTTTACTCTCAAAAGAATACACACAACCCAAATAGATCTTTGAGCTTGTTGACAAGGAGCATCTCGAGCCGAGACTCCCGGTAGGGTTTTTGTGTTGTCAAGGATGTGTGTGAGGGAGTTTAAAGTGCGTTCATGTGTGCATGTTCATGAGTGTGTTGTTCAGCATGAGTCCTTCTCTCTCCTCGACAGCTGCAAAACACCAGTTTGGAATCCAAGCAAATGGTCTTTGACTTCATGACATTCTATACAAAACACTAACAAACACAATAACGACTGGATTAAGTTCTAGCATTCAACGTCAGAGCCTGCAGCCACGGATCACTGGTGGGGGGGTCGAAGGTAGGAAGTCAGATCACATTCTCACACTCACACCTGGGAACACACTCACAGGCTGCCACTATTGGTGACCGAGCTGCTCCACTGGAACTATAAAAGGTTAAGTGCTAGGAGGTCACAGCCTCCATGGTAGGAGTTGAGGGATTTAAACTGTCAGGATTCTCACTCTAGCGCGAGTCCCGAAGCTCTCAACTTTGACCTTTCAATTTGTGCCCGTTTGTTTTCATGTGTCAATACATGACTGATGGCAAAAAATGTTAAGGATGTTAAAACACATGGGACTTTAAGTCTCTGTGTCTTTTATTGCTCTACAAATGTATACTTCTCGATTCAGAATGGGATTCAAAACTTAAATATGACTGTAAATATATAATGTTGATGCAGTCTATATTAAGCTAATAAACAGATCCATCAAGATCGTTGGTTTAGCCCAAGAACTCCTTCAGGATAAGCTCCATGCGAATTCCCCCCACGAGAAAACCTTTTGTGATTAAGGCTTTTTTTGTGCTACTGTTCTGTTCAAATGAATGATAATCAGAACTTTCTCTTTCATTGAAACGGTATCAGTTCATGAATTCTTGGTAACCTTGTGTAAAATGAACTTGCGATTGCTTCTGAGAATGATCTTACAAAACATCTGAATCTTTTCTTTACAGCTTCAAGAAGTGAATTCAATTCAATTGTTCCCTCTGAACTGGCATGAATGGACGGACGGATGCATTTCTTCATCAATTTTTGAAACAGTTTCTGAAACCGACTTTGCCCTTCTCCTGATGTGTCTTGCTGTGTGTGTCGCAGATGTACGTGCACAATGGTCCATCTCACACATATACACACCTGCATGAAGACAATAGGGCATCCTGCCACTTTTGCAATTGACAGACACTTTTATTTGTGCAGGCTTTTCCTTGATTCTCTGAGGCTCCTGTGTTTGTCTCGGTGGTGTCTTGACCTTTTAAAGCATGTATTTTATTGAATATTGTTTTGTTATTCTTTAAGCGCTTTGTGGCCCTGGTCTGGAAAAGCGCTCTTCAAATATTAGTTACTTACTTACTTACAGGTGCCTTGACAGAACATGCGCTCAGAGGATGGCGTTTTCACAATAGGGAGCCCATTGTTTTCAGACAAAATAGCCACATTCTTGGTTATAATACAAAAGGCTATCATTTAAAGGCATAATTATTTTGTCTTACTTCTATCACTGTATGCAAAAGTAAAATTGCGAAGCGACCTTCAGATAAAGTAACTAATTAAATAAGCATGCATTTATACACTCAAAATAAATAAATAAATATTAATTTTCCATATATTTCAAAATATGATACTGATATAACGAACTCCATGACAAAAAAAAAACATCTTTGAGTTTAAGAAGCAAAGATAAAACACGCTGTGAATCTTCAAATCCACGTACGATTCCAGAGGGCAGTGTTCCTCTTCCTCTGTGATTAATTGATCCTGATTCTATTTCTAATTAAAAGAAGGTGGTAAATTTGACATTTTACAGGCCAGACTCAGCGGGTAAACTTACTGAGGATAAGTTGCAGCGAATGCTTTCATGGGCAGTTAAAGATCTCTGTTGTTTCACTCCTGCTGATGTCTTCAGGGAGCAGTGTCCTGATTGAAATTAATTCAATATCCTCATTGTTTAAAGCTTGGTTTTATTCACCCCCGAGCGACTCATGAACAGAGGAAATGTGAACATGGACACATCCTGCTCAAACTGGTCTTTCTGGATCATTTCATAATAAAAATGTAAAAAAAAAAGAGACTATAATACAAACTTGACTGGCACTGAATGTAACTCTTATGTATTTAAGGTAACATATGAGTGTGTTACAAAAAGTCCTTGAGCATCAGAAATACTTATGGAAGTAAATACAATTGTGACTCAATATATCTTCCAAATTAATCTTAAAATATCTTGTTTTATATATATATATATATAATATATATATATATATATATTATATATATATATATTTTTTTAATTGTATTTGTTCTTTTGCATAGACAGTATATTTAATAGGATATTGCTTTCAAAATAAACGTTTTATTTAAGCTGCATGTTTAGACAGTAACACAATATATCTTCTCAATTAGTAGATGTTTTGGCTCAGTGATGTTATAAGCCATATATTATTGGACTAACACTTTGAGGAAACACATTTGTATCACCAATTAGAGCGCTTTCTAGCACAGATGGATCCCGGTTGTCTCCAGGGACAAAGATGAGTCACATTAGGTCTCTTAAAAACAGCATCTACCCTGAAGTATCTGCAAAAACAAAGCTCCAGGTGCTTGTGATTATATAAATTGTGTTGAAGGATAAACAAATCTACTCATTCTGGAGATTATCCAAATAATTAGGAAACACACTTATATCATCTCCAATGAAAACCATGAGACACCGGTATCAACTAATGAATTATATTTTAAGTTGTTTATGAATCCAATGTGGTTCCTAATAAATTGGGACAAAATCTGAATTAAATCTATGAATTTTGTTGTATTAAATATGAGCTGGTGTTGAGAAAATGTATTTATATGTCTCACAGGTGGAAACAACATATACTTACATTAAACATGGCACTATTAAAAATAGTTTATTACTATACTGAATTCGTTGTCAGAAAGGGATAACAGGCAGTACTTTTAAGTATATGTCATACCGTTACATCATCATATTGGTATTTAAGTGCAGTGAAAAAATTAATTCAAGTTTTGGATGCATGTTTCATTTGTATTCATTGATACTGTAACACAAACAAGCACTCACACACACATCCTTACCTGTTATTGTTCGTCTTTTCTTTGTAGTTAAAACCCCAAAGAGTCACATCTCAAAGAAAACTGGACATTCCTTGTCCTGTTGAGAACAGAGAGTTGGGAGCAGGGGGTGGGGGGTGGTAAAGGGAGGGGTTGGTGGTTACTGGAGCTGACTGAATCAGAGTCTAGGTCATCCTACACAAAAGATAACCATTCTATTTAGTAAATGAAGGCAGAGTGTGAATAGCGTCACCCTCCAAATTGTGTCAAAAGCCATAATAAAGGCACAACAACCCGGCTGTTCACACACAATATTGACTCCGAGGTATCATGTGTGTCTGAGTGTGTGCGTGTGTGCGTGCGCACGTACTTTGCAACAAATCAAAACCATAACAGCCTCCTGTCTGTAGCTAGAAAACACAATTTCATGTCATAATAGCAAACATAAATAGCTAACATTTAACTGCCAAATGCAAGAAAGAAATGTCCTGTTAAAGACTTCCTCGATGTGACAACACTGTACTGGACTACATTTATGAGAAAATATCAATAAAACAATATATCGCGATATCTTTATCCATGATACTGTATCGATATTTATTTTTTTAATACATTTTTGCGCTGACGTCACACACCGGCGCAGCTGCTCTGCTGCAGTGAAGATGAGAGCGAAAGTGTGGAGGAGAAATCCGGCTACAAAATTCAACAGCACTAACTTTTGACAAAGAATATGAGCAGATAGAAGAGGCAAGAAAGGCGAAAACAAAACATAGCATTATATTTTGCCGATCTATAGAGACGAGAGAAACGTTCAGTCGACAATACGAACGTTCTTGCTGGTGTTACTGTTGACTTCATCATTGGAATCTTCCTCGATCCAATAAATTGTGCAGAAAAATGAATCAAATGATAAAATGTTCCGTTCAATTTAAATTTCACAAACTTCAGGACGATCAATGTTGACACAACAAATACATTTAACAAGTTTAGTTTATAAAAATATAATTATATATATATTTAACCTTTGAAATAACATTGTATTCTATTTTTAAGTCATTTGATGGCTTATATTTTAATCGTAAAAGCCAGAAAAAGTGTTCTTTGAAAGAAACAATATATTGTTCTTACTACAGTATCGCAATATATCGTATCGTCACACATGTATCGTGATACTGATCGTATCTTGCCAATACACAGCTCTAGTAAACATCATCATTTTTGATAATAGAAACAATAAAAAAAAGTGCTAAGCCAAATGTTTTTGACTCAAAATATGTCAAAAAGATTTAGAAATACAACAAATGAAAAATGTTATTGTTGCACTTAAATAAAGCATCCATTACCTCAAAGTTGTATTTTTTAAATAAAGAAATAGTATGTTGGAAGCAACAAGGAGTCTGAGCCCATATAAAAGGAAAGATTGTTATCTGTGTCAATATCAATCGGGAGAAGGTGAGCTGGCACATGAAAGATGGTATGCTATTCTTCTAACAGTGAATCGCTGAACTGTAAATAACTTATTTTTCAGACCCAGACAATGAGATCACACAAAGAAAGAGAGTGCAACACCAACATTTTCAGGAAGCGTGAAATATAGGTTATGGTCATTTCTCTGGGTTTTAAATACACAATAGTACGCATGAAATCTCCCTCCAGAAAAAATCATCTATCTTCTCTTGATCTATGTGATTGATGCCATGTCATCTACTACACATATATTTCCTGCGCAGTTGACAATGAGAGTGTGGGAAAATGCATTAGAACTCTCAAGAGGCTTGATAGCAAACATGCTAGTACTAATGCAGGTCAGTCTCTCTGGCAGCGCTCATCTGTCTTTGTCTGACGCTTTCACACTCGCAACACACAATCGCCGCCTGACAATTGTTCGAGATATGAGGAGATGAGCTGTTGAGTTATGCTCTACAAACCCTGGTCATGCTCTTTTGCTCTGAGGTACACAAAGATAATATACGGCGCAGAAACGACTCCTTCAGTAACAGGCCATGGAGACGTTTAATGCTATTTTAAGTAACCACTACACAGCAAATAAACAACCCATTTTGAAAATAATAATAATTTTTGGTCAGTACTTTTTAAGCACGATAAACTGAGCCATTCATTCAGTCATTTTTTCTGTATTCTTCATCAGCCTTTAGAATATGCTGTTATCTTATCAACTGTGTGGATGATGTCACAGCCAAAGCAGCGTAGAAAGGAACTTCAGTCTTACGAATAAACCTCAACACCTCTTTGCTACTGTCCAGAAAGATGGTCATCTGAGCAAACACACACGAGAGATTGCAGCTTGATCTTTAAGGCTGGCTTTTCTGAAAGGAAGCAGATGCAGAGCAAAAGGGTTTTAGATGTAATGCAGTTGAAGTAAAAGCCCAGTAAGCAGGAAATTTAAGAGGGGCACGGGGATGATTGTATTACACTCAGCGTTGATTGTCCACAATCCACTGAAGGAGGAAAATGATGTGGAAAGTATCAGAGGATATAGGAAAGGATATTCCGAACAAGAAAAGACGGAAGTTTAACCACATGGCGAGAAACAAAATAAGGTGTTTTGACGGATATTTGCAAGAAGATGTGATTTGAAGCTGAACTTCCTTTCTATTGTTTTGTAGAGGTCAAACTATTTAACAATTATTATCTACTTTTCTTCCCAACTCTCTCATTGACTAGAAACCTTGTTGTATAACAGTGAGAGATTTATGCTGCTAGCATAGAGATGACCTCATTGTTCACTGCCCCATAATTCAAATACGATTCGCTGAGTTGCATCATAAAGTGTATGACTCATTTGCAAGCACCCCCCATTTTCATGCAACTTCATGCTAAACCCCAGCACCAGACGATGACACCCGACAGTATTGTGCCGGCTCGCAATGTGAGACAAGGCACGACACCAAAAAAAGCACACCCAGTCTCCAAATGATTGCACCGGCTAGAGAAATTTTTTTTTATAAATATTTTCCTGCCTGGACCAAAATAACCTGCATCTCTTAGTAGGTTGTTACAATCACTTGGACATTGTGCCGAGTGATTGACGGCTCAGCTCATTAATGGCCATCAGTCTTCAACTCTAGAGCTAAGTGTGTGTTTGCTCGCATACATCTTCTCCCGGGGCCGCGAGGGGTGTGCTCGGGAGTCGATAATCACATTGTGTCTAAACAGGTTTTTAACACAAAAGCATTCAGCTAAAGGATGTTTGAAAGAATTGTCTTGTAAACAATTCTATCTATATAATCATGGATTTAAGTTTGTTTAAGCTTGTATGATTATATATTATGCCATAGACTTTTTTTTTACCTATGTTATTTATAAGTCAAACATCCTCATTAAGACACATTTACCAATAACATAGTTACAATATAAAGGCTGGACATAAAATCAATCCAGTGCTGTCTGAGACACAAATTACATTCTTGGAACTCTCAAATGAAAAATGGAGTGCAACATTTATTTCAACTTCAACGCTTGACTGATTAAATCCTGCAATATACTGCAAATCTATTAGTAGAAAAAAACCGACATAAAATGTAATTGAGTTTTAGTAAATGTACTTTTGGTGTTTCTTTAAGTAACTGAATCAGGGAAAGGTTTTTAACCCCTTTTGTCACGAGTCAAATTTGTAATCAGTTATTACCATTTATCTTTGCAGCAGAACAGTCCCTTAGGTGTTGCTGGCCCAAAATAATATTCTATTACTATAAATACTATATAGAGAGAGATTTATTTTCCATGCTTGTGTTATCTCAGGGTCAAAGGTGACCCGAAGGCCCGAAAACAAATGTGTTTTAGGTATCCCTTGTGTAGTCACTGGGTCAGGGTGAACAACTTCAGGACATCTGAAGCCAGGGAGGTTGTCCACCTTGACCAATAAACAACACAAGGGATACCACAAACACATTTGCCTTCTGGTCCACTCAACACTGAGATAACACAAGGGTTAATAAAGTCATAGCTGCCTTCATTTATTCTTAAACCAAAGTATGCCCCAACATGAGCTTTAAAAAGATGCTCTAGTCGACTGTATCCTCTCGTCCTTAGTCATTAATTGTGCCTTAAGCTGCAGAAGGCATAATGACTGCTTCCATCCCGCAGAGTTAAATTGTAATAGAAAAAAATAATATATTTTTATTTTCCTCTTTTTGCTTTCTTCCACTTATCCCGGTACAGGTCGCAAACACACATTGAAATATAAACCATAAAAAAAACTGATATGATAAAAAAGAAAAAGTAAATAAGCAAATAAACAGAAAACAAATATGGCAATATATTGGTGTGACCATATTTTCTGTTTTTGACAACCAATCACTGGGCCAGGATCCTGATTTTATTTAAGTTAATGAATTAAACTACAATTTTACTAGGCTCTAATTCAACATTCTACTGCACTTTTTTTCAGTTTAGTATTTATATCAATGTATTCTTTAATTTGTCTCATTTCATAATAAAATGTTGGACTACAAAAGGTGTTTTTATGTTGATCATATTAAAACTATTAATATTAAAAATAAATATTAAATCTCAATAATAGTTTAGAAGAAATAAAGGAAAAGAAGAAGGTAGTAGAAGTTTGCAGATGTTTTAGTCAAATCTACTTTATCTACCAGAAAAATAATGATTCATTCTCAATAGAAAGTAATATTGACTTTCAAAAGAAAAGTGAATAGAAAGCTGTATGTAAGCAATTTTTTTTTAACATCAAGGACACACATTTTGTCGCTCCCGCTGTGAGTCAGTCAATTCATGCTGTCAAACCTTTCTTCCCCTGCTGTTAAAAGCGGCAGTGTCCTGAGAAGCTACACCGACGACTACTGAGCGCTCCTCGTCTCACAAGAAGAATGCTGCACATCACGCGCTTCCTCAACTTCAGACAGGCAATTGTTCAACTGACTAAATCCTGCTGAGAGATATTTCTGTAATAGTCGTGTCACTTTCCACGAATAAACTCAAATTAAAATTCATTCGTGAAAAACGTGAAAACTCCAAACTCCACTGGTTTACTCACATGTTTCAAATGTCTTCGTTAAATATCCTCTTTATTACGTTATAAAGTTCCTCCCCGTCTGAAATCTAAACAAAAGTTTACAAAAGTGGATTCCATTATGACCTACTAATGGCTTCACTCCTCCTCCAGCCAGCTGTAATCATGCCTGCTTTGTTTATACAACAAGTCCGTTGGAGGTGGAGACTACCAGGATTGATGACGCTGCGTGACAAACCCATATGCTTGACCAATCACAACAAAGATGATTTGGTTACGATAAAGATAGGAGGAAGATTTTATCGCCAAAAAAACGTTTTCAGTGGGCCGGCCTTAAGCACATTCTCTAATGTAAATATTTCAGAGATAAGAGAGATTTGTACAAACAAACACGTACGTCCAAGATCAATTTAAGAGACACACATTATTTTCCCTTCAAGTGATAATTATAATTATTGGGTTTGAGTAGATGATTTCCTGAATGTCTTTGATTGGTTTTGTTAAACAAAATATGTTTATAAAAATCCATCAATTATTTTTTATTAATGAAAAAATTAAAATAATAATTAAAATACAATAACAATATAGATGATCTAGACCCATGCCATTTAAAGAAGTTGAAACAAACCAGTGGAAGTCAATGAGACTACACTGTGTTGTACTGTGTTGTGAGTCAGTGAAGTTAAGCGACGACCTTGTTAAGATGGTCATGCAGACACACAGTCAGAAGATTATTAGCAGACGTCACATACTATACAATAGTCGTGTGGTCTCAGATGGTTTTGAGTTCCCTTGACAGCATATACCTTTGAGGAGTTTGGTCATTTCAGTCCAGTAGGACAGAATTTAAAATATAATCTCTAGGTGACGTTTAAGTGCCATGTTTTAAAGGGTTTATCTCTTTAGCTGCAACAAGACCTTCTCAGAGAGAGTGGTTCAATATCACACATTTAGGGGGTTTTATCTGTAAGATTCAATGTGACACATCCAATTCTAACCAAGAGTGCCAAGATATGAGTCAAATCTGTATGTGAGATGGAACTTTTCATCAGTGTAACCACATATAGAGTTTACTCTCCCACAAACTTACATTTGTCCTACAGGAAGATGAATGTACTTCTTTTGATCATTCCGCGACATTAAGTTTGCACTTGGCCAAAAACAACTATTGGTGATGGGTTTTCTTGCACTTTTTTTTTCACATGTGACATGTATCCTTATGCTTCCCTGGGCATCAGATATGACTTCCATTGGTTTGTTTCAGATGAATGATCAGCGTCATGAAATGCTCTGTTATAGGTGCCTACTCAGTCACACACACATTCTATTCTGACGCCAAACTAAGCAGATAAACACAAAATGGGTCTCCTTTTTGTTTAGCTCTTTCATGTAGTGAAATGAAAAAAAACTTTTTCCCATTTGTTTCATTTTTCTGTCGTTGTTTTAAAAGCATTTCATGCTAAATTTGTTGACACAATTTTAGTGATAGCAAATGGCTAAACAATGCATCACAACACCATCTATTAAATACTCACTTACGGATATTGATCAAAGGGATTTCACAACAAAACATATTTAAATTCTAAACTTAAAGCTTACTAAATATCTCCACTTCATCCCCAATCAAACGTAAAGTAGAGCGACATGCTTACTGGTCTTGGTATAAACATTCATACCATCCACAAAAATAACAATCTCCTTGGAGACAGGCCTGAGCTGTTTTAACAGATACTGCCAAAATGGAAGTCTATGCATCTTCCACATGTATAATCCACTAGACTCGTCATCAAAATGAATCACGTAAGCGTTTAAAATAAATTGACGAGGGGGTCAACATTTTTCTGCTCACTTTATCCTGAGAATCACATCGGGAATGTGTCAACATACACACTATGTTCAGTGCCAGAGACTAACAAGCACCAATCCGAGGTCAGAGATGTCATTTAATTGCAAAAGCGTGCTGTTTTACGCTCTCATTATTGCCATAAACAAGTCAATAATATCATCATTGATCACGGCTTCTTCCCCATGTGTCCATTGTCAGCTGGAGAACACACTTTCAAACCTATTTTCCAAAGAGCTACAGGCTCAATAAAAACCAAATGAAGGTCATTTGCACCTCCAGAGGCCTTTTATTAAATAAAGAGTCAGTTTTCTTCGACATAAGTGATCAATGGGGTGCAGTGGCCTGCTCTCCTCCTCCTGCATCCAGCTGACAATCCACTGCAACCTCCATCAGGGCGAACATTTCCCTACATTCAAATGATGCTCTCCCATCACAGGACCTGGAAGAGCAGGTCTCCTACAACAAGTCTTTGGTTTGCATGTTAGTGACGCCCATGTCAGCCGCGGCGTGAGCATCTATGGATGCTGTACCACCACCCTGTCATCATTTGATGCTGTACCACCTCTGTCATCATTTCAATCGCAGGCCAAATTCCCATGGGTGCTCTGGGGGGGGTGGGGGGGGGGATCACCGTGGACATTCCTCAGCATCATCGGTGGTCGAAGCCGACATCGTCCCGGAGATGCCGCGACCGTGACAAAAAAAATGTGTTTTTTATGTATTTCGGGCGAGAGGAAGGACTTACCTTCTCCGCTGTCGCAGCGATGCAGGCGCAAACAGCAGCCAAAAAAAACGACGCTCTTCTTCCTCACGGGTTCACGCAGTCCCGGCGCGGGGACGGCGAGGACAAAGATAGGATCCCGTGCGTGGTTTGCGCGTCGATAAATGGTTCCCAGAAAAAGACAACAATCGTCCCCACGATCGCCGAATTCAAATGCAACGAAGCCTGGAGGATGATGTCTCTCCCTCTCTCCGTCTGTCCGGACCTCCTTCTCACCCCCTGTTTCTTTATGTCCTCGTCGACTCCTCCTGGAGGAGCAGCGGAGCAGGGGAGCGTGGACGGCAGGACTCGGCGGGGTCAGGAATGACAAACCAATTCGGAGGCGCCGTGGATGCTCACTTGATCTGCGCGGCCAGAGAAGCCTCCTTGTGTCGCGGGGCGGGCGGGGAGACGAGGAGGAGGCGAGGAGGGAGGAGGCGATGGCTCCTGCTCGGGGATGCGGAGGAGCGGGGTTGGCTGGCGCAAAACGCGGAACTGGATTTCCATCGATCTCTGGAGTTAGGGCTCCACCTGCCGAGTGCACTCACGAGCCTCCAAAAGGATTCGAATGGTTCTGGATTTGAACGGTTCCGATCCAACACCACCTGTCTGTCTTGGACAGGTAGACGAAGGTATCACATGGATCCCTAAGAATAAAGCGACAAAATATATAAATACATGTGGAAATAAGTATTTCTTTTCTTTCTTGACCATATAGTTCTGTATTTATTTAAACATTTATATTTATGTAATTTATCGTCCTTCATTTTTAACAGGTTTTGAACATGTAAACTCATTTCACTCCATTCCTGTTGAATCGAATGGCAACAATTATTGAAGAAAATATTATAGTCACAGTTCATTGAACCAGGGGCCACATGCGGCCCTTTGACTGTATTTATGTAACGTCAAAGTATGATCATGTATAAATGGTTCTAATGCATTAAAAAGTAAGTGTATTTTGTATTTATTATTCATTTACATTTTCACTTACTTATTTCCTTCTTCCCTCCATTTTCGTGTAATTTTTTGAGTATATATTATTCCCTCAATATAGAAGAAATGTTTTGAAAAAAAAACCGGTTAGATGCCACCGTTTTATTTACGGACGAACATTTAGATGTAAACAGTTAAAATAAAAAATGTAACCATTGTATTTTCTCAGGGTCAAAGACCCGTAGTTCATCTTGACCCAGAAGGAACACAAGGGATAAAACAATGAAATTTGTTTTCAGACATTCGGGTCACCTTGACCCTGAGATAACCCAAGGGATAAAGTGTGTTTCAGTTGAGTAAACTTGACTTTAACAAGTGTCTTGACGTGTCAAGAGGCTAATGTTACTTCAGAAAAAAAACATCTTTAAAAAAAAAAAAAACACCTTTCAGATAGTAATAATGATTTAAAGAGAAATTATACACAGAAAATCATTTTGACTCTCTGTATGGTCCATTAAAAAATGCACCATGTTCGACCCCACGCAGCCAGTGAATCATACCCAAAGAAGAAAAACGAAAGAAGGAATACTCCACACAGATTCTGCGTCACTTTCAAAAATCATAGTTATTATTATAATGAAAACTTTCTTGTTTCTCAGTAAAAACATGTGGGTCATTTTTATCGTTGTTTGTTTGCTTTCATTTGAACCTTTTAAACAAGTGAATGCATCTTTGTAGAAATCAAGCAATGCTATGTATTTTTGTCCAAAATCCTTACATTTTAAGCGGGGTAAGGTTCAATAATTATTGATAATTATTGGTTAAAATATCTGTTTATGTTTTCGGCCACAATAATGTATAAATAGAACTCGTCATCTCAATCTAACTTATTATTATTATGGTCTGGATCTGATTTTTTTTTACTGTTGAACATTCGTATGTGTTATTTGTATTTGGATTGATATTGAGATATTTGATCTAGAACATTGTGTTATTTTGCTCACGACTGTGTTGTTTTGTATTCAGGCAACACCTAGAAAGTGACACCACTGTGAAATGCGTCATTGTTTTTTTTTAAGATGTCAAAATAAGAACTTTTCATGAAACATTTGATCAAATATATGATTAATATTCTTAAAAATTACATTTAGTTATATCATTGTTTATAATGAAAAACATGATCTGGGGTAAGGATCGATAGAATTAAAACTGAACTTCGATTGTTGGATGCACAGAAAATGAAGTTCAATTTGATCTGCAAACCCTTCTGAGAACTTTCAGTAATTGTTATGGACATTTGAAGCATGGTTTAATATCTTCACTTTAAGAGTATTGTTTAAAAATTAAAATCGGAAGCCTGTGCTCCATCATCCTCCCTCAGGTGTTCACTCCACACATGCGTCCAGGATTATCGCCGTCATGAGGGATGAGCCTGCACTGGAGATCAGAGGGTGACATGCGCACTGCACTCCGCGCGTCAGACGACTTGACAATGCTGCGGAAAACATCTTCTGCTCCCCGGCTTCTCTTCTTAGTGTCGTGTCCTTCTATAACTTTATATTTGTCAGCAGTTCGTCTGGATGTCATTTGATCTCGCTGGGGTTGGATCTCTGGATTTAACGCGGATGGAGACCTGTTGATCCTCCTCCTCCGGTGCGCTCCTGAAGGTGAGTGTTCCTGCGACTGTTCTTCACGCACGTACGTTCACGGCCATGGCTAGACTCATAACCGTGGCACGAGTCATGCATTAGTTCCCCGCTGAACACACACGATGGCTCCGGATTAACACTTTATTTATTTATTTATTCATTTGCACTGACGAGGGTCACAATTTGATCAGATGAGCGTGAAGGTGTTGAACAAGTCAACATTGCTTCATCTCCATTAGACTTTAGATGAAACCTTCATTTAGCATCGGTTAATAAATTGAATCGTTGAGATTTATAAGCCTAACTTCAATGATCGCGACCCCATGTGTCGCTGTCCATTAGCGTCATTGGCTGATAAAGCCCTGTGGGGGAGATTTAAAGCCTCCCTAAAGAGCATTAGTTTGGCAAGCAAGAGGCTTCAAAACAAGCGTGAACCCGATTCTTACACTGCAAACCCTTCCCTAATGAGTATTATTTATTTATAAAGTTAGATCTACAACATTTAAACACCTATAGTCAAAAGTAGGTTTGAAGTTCACTATGTTAAAAGGTATTTCTTATTTTTATATTTTACAGTTCTCGAAACGGCTAGCAATGAATCTTCACTGAGACCTCAGGACGGTTCATCCATCTTAGCCGCCCTGCAGAACCATCATGGAAGTGTTAGGTAAGCGCATCTATCCAAGCCAAATGTTTGGCAGAGCAGTTGGGTAAGACTTCACACATCCGACAGCATCACTAGGAGATTACAATTAAGGTGTCAAGAATGGCTGCGAGAGCCAGACAAGTTTGTATTTACATGGGCAGGTGGCACAGAACTCCCTCTAGTCACAACTTTGTAATGAAGACTTGACAGGGTCTTGACCGTTTGCCACGGCAGCTTGTCCTTCTTAGCTGCGAGATCTATATAACCTGACATGACTTCTTGTTGTTGGTGCAGCACCACTAGTATATTGATTTAAATTGAATTGATACAAATTCTTTCTTTATAAAATATTCTGATCTATTTGTTGAGACTTTTATTCATTAAATAAATACATGAATGGTATCTCATGTATGTTGAATGTTGGTGAAATGTATAACATCCCTTCAGATACACAGAGTGCACTGGAGGCTGTGGAGCGACTACAAGCCAAGCTGAAGGAGAGAGGGGAAGCTCCAATGCAAGAAAAACTCTTTTTGCTGACAACAGTGCTGCAGAGCCCCCTATTCCATCATATACTCAGCTTACAGCAGCCTCAGCGGAGGCCCCCGATGAAGGTACACAGCGTGGGTGTTTTGTTTATTGAATTGTGAAGAGGGAGCCTGAATAATTCCCAAAATATAGAAACCAGGAACCACATTTGCTATATAATCAGCTTAAGCAAAGCTTATGACTCAAGCCCCAAGAAAGATATAGAGTGCAACATGGTGACATAACGGAGGAAATAAGTTTGAATACTCAATAGAAGTGATTCTGCAGATTGCATTTATTTATTACATGTTTCAACATGCTGTGTAGGTTATACTTCCCTAAACAATATTGAATTAGAACCATTGTTTGCCCTGTTTGGTTTCCTATTCATGTCAATCCCAAAATGAACTTGACCAAACTATTTGTCCTTAGAGTAGAAATCTACAAGGAATCTGTGTTTACAAGAGATGACTTCAACTGCAGTTGACAACAAAAGCCTTGCATTTTTCACAGTCTAATAGCACAGGGATAAAATGAAGAAGACAGTGTTGAAAAAAGTGACTGAAATAACCCAAAACAAGATTTAAAATTGGCCTGGAATAATACCATAACAAAGAGGAATTAGGTGAACAATACCATAAGGTTCATCAAAGTGTTAAAATCTACTCTGTAGATAAAAATAAAAAATAAAAATGTTATTTATATTGACAGGGAAATAAATAGGAGAAACACAATCCATGGTGTCGGCAACACATCACAGAAGTAAGATTTCTTGGAGGCTGTTGGAATCCAAATCAAGTGTTTTTGCCAGTAATGTAAAAACAAAAACAAGTAGGGATTTAAACAAAAGTATAAAGAGTATAAGATACTCAAATGTTCTTTTGTTTGAGTATACTTGAATGATTTAGGTAACAGCCGCCATAATGACATGATATACGCTCATCTTAAAAGTACCCACTTCATCAAGTCAGTCATTATAGAGTACATGTTTTTTCTGCTTTCATACATTTCAAAATTGAAACATACTGTGAATTAAAAAAATAATTATAAAACCAAACAAAACATGCAGAGTCATGGCCAGTTCACATCCAACCCACAGTTCTTACTCTCCCAACTTTCTTATCTTTTCTATTACCCTTTTTTGTTATCACTTTCTCAACCTGTCCTTGATCCATCCATCCATCCAACCAATCCTCTCCTGTCCTACAATCCTATCATTTATTTATACCCTACTATCACAAATGTCAATCTCCTGCTTGCGAGTTCTTCATGCCACTCTCCTCTGTTTCTCCATGAATTTAGAGTAAAGGCATCTCCAAATCTGTCTCCATGAACTGTGGTTCATGTCCAGAAACAGGACTGGGCCTAAAGGGGATGAGCCACAGTGATTCCTACACATGGGCCATGGACAGCCAGCGGACATTGCACAGAGATGGAAGTACTTCCTCTCTAGGCTCACAGGAGCTCTCATTCTCAGATGCTTTTTCTGATAACTACATCAACGTCGAATCTCAGGTTTGAACACTTTGTTTGCTTTATATAATTACAAAATAGAATAGTTTTATAATGTCATTTCACACCAGTACGTCTCTTTTGATTGAAGTACTGCACTCCACCAAGAATATCACGAACCATGTCCATGGGTAGAAACCTATTTTCTATTGCTCATGAGGTACATTCATTATTAACCTCTTTTGTATTGTTCCTGGAATACAAATGTGGTTATTCTTCCATTTGTGATGTGTTTTTCCTTCTTTTTTTTTTTTGTCTTTCCTTTCTCCTGACAAACCAACGCAGAGACGGCACGTGGAGATGATTATGCTAGTAAATGATGGAAAGGGGCTAGGCTTTGGCATCATAGGAGGAAGAAGCACCGGGGTCATGATTAAAACCATTCTTCCTGGTGGTGCAGCCGGAAGGGTAAATTCAATTAGACTTGCTTTTACGTGTTCTTATTGTATGATTCAGAGTAGTCCTGCGATTAAACCGAAGTTTGATCTTCCTGTTTCCATCTGTTGAAATGGATCTCTAGATTACCTGTCCATTTCTATTCTTCATTGTACTTGATTACAAATAATTAATATTAATTTAGCACTATTCTTAAAGGGCAACTAATCTTAAACTATCTAAACTCACTCACATGTTTCAAATGTTGAAGTCTTCCTTTTTTTTAACATCATTACTTAACTTATAAAGTTCTCCCCCGTCTAAATCTCGGTGAACAAGATGTTATGAGAGCGGAATCTATTATAATGTATTAAGAAAGCAAACCGGTCTCGTTTTATATAACAAGTCCCTTCGAGGTGGAGACTTCCAGGATTGATGACGCGTAGTGACAAACCCCGATGCTTGACCAATCATAGCAGAGCGAGCTAGTTATAGTTAACAAGATTTAATCTCCATAAAAACAATGCTTTTCCATGGGCGGAACTTAAGTGCAATTTTTTGTATGTAAATATTTCAGCTAAAAGAGACTTTTGTACAAACAGAGACATACTGATGAGTACAGAGGTCCAAGATCCATTCAAGAGATACTTAAATCCATACATTAGTTGCCCTAATCTAAGTCCTGAAAACATGACTATCTTATGGTACAAACCTTCAAATTAAGTAATTGTAGTGTTTTTTCTCTTTTCTGTATTTATAGGACAAGCGCCTTCGTAGTGGGGATCAAATATTGCAAATAGGTGATACAGATCTGGCTGGTATGAACAGTGAACAGGCTGCACAGGTAATATACATTTGTCATTTTTATGATATAGACCCATTTTTAAAATTGCTCATATAATATTGGGAGAGGAGTATCATCTTGTCATTTCTCATGTACATGTCCAAGGTGCTGCGAAATGCTGGCATTAAGGTCAAACTGCTAATTGCCAGAAATAGCAAAGAGGACAACATCTCTTCCGCACCACTCAGCCAGAACAGCTTGGAATGTAAGGTGTGTGATGGTTCGAATATGTAACATGCCATCAAATGTCTACTTTCATTCTTACCTGTATCTTACACTATTTCTTTCTTGCCCAGCTCAATAACTTGAATAAGGACTATGAGTACAATGTGCAGTTCACGAAAAACCAACACGGTCTGGGATTCACAATCTCAAGTTACATTGGTAATCTAAACTCAGGTAATGTGATCTATGAAAATTAGCAAATGACAGTGATGATTCTTTGATAAGAAGTACAAGAAAATAACTTTACTTCTATAATAGCATTTCAATGTTTTTTCCTTTTCTTGACACACAGTGTACAGTGCTGGTGTGATGGTGAAAACTATTGTTAAAGGCAGCACTATCGATCAAAATGGACAGATCCACATTGGAGATATCATTTTGTGTGTAAGTCAGATTCAAAATGTTGTATTTTAAGTCTTTTTCTTCTTTGTCTTTGGTAAATCTTGTCTTCTTCATCTTGAATGATAAAACATTCCTGCTGTGAATATAAATATAAACCCAAGGTTACTTTTATCAACAGGGGATAGCTCAGGCTCAGCCTTTGGGTGGTATTTTTGTATTACTTAATTCAATAACTCAATTAATGTATTAGTTAAATAACCAACAGAAAACAAACAAAGGGTGCTGTTCTTCTGTCACAAAATTGCTTTCATTCCATATAAAAAATATCATTTTATTAGAATTGTTCAGAATTGAGAGTCAAAGCTTCAAAACATACACAGATTATTTTCAGTTTAAAATGTATTTACCTTTACATATGGGAAAACCCACAGTTCTTGCAGTTTCCCTAATTATTATGTGTTACATTGTGATAATTCTATGTGGGACTCCAGAGTGAAATATCGTGAAAATTGTGTAATTTACAATCAAATGATCCATTCGGATCCTTTTAATTTCCTTTACATTTTCAAGATATCTGAACTCCGTAGATGGCCCACAAACGATTTTGCTAATCTCTGCTAAATGCATCAATAAAACACATTCCAATTATTCTGCACATATTTGTCAGATGTGTTAACCTTTCTAAAACCTTTATCTCTACGAATCTCAGGTGGATGGCGTGAGTCTGCATGGCTGTACTGAGCAACGTGCAATGGAGGTGCTTAGGAGGACAGGTCCTACTGTTCGACTAAAGATGCTACGGAAAGCTGTCCTCGCCGCTCATGACATGCCTCAGGTTCCTCCCCTGCAGCCCCTGCGACACTCCCATAGCTTTAATGACGTATTGTCTTACAGAGCGGCTCTTAAGGAAATTCAAGAGACAGGTAATTTGTCATAGTTGTTTAGATAATAATGTCCTGATGAAATGGATTTTCCAATTACAGAATGGTTATAATCAAATTATTTAATATTAGTTAAATTATGAATTTGAAATACTTTATGAAAATGTTTATTTGCAACCTAATTCTGTAATGCATGCACTTACATCTTTCATTTACTTCTTAACAGGGATCTGTACCCTTCGAGAAATGTGCCAGAGAGCAGCATGTGCCAACAACCAACATCAAGATGGTAAGTTCTACTTTAGCACTGCAAACGGTTCTAAACAAACTCTAATAAAGCATTTCTACTTACATACTAAGCACATTGTAATTCATTGATGCATATTAGACAACTGCGAGAAAAAGATCCAAGAACAATCAAACTACACCAATGTCATTTCCAGCAGAGACGCAGGATCTATAGGACAACCGATGATGCCTGAGGAGATTTCAATGAAGCGTTCTCTTAGATGGAGGTCTATTTATAGTGTTGTGCAATCATGTGTTAATCCTCCTCTTTCAGCTAATCTTGTCTCACAGTGTCTGGATCCAGGATGTGATTTAGAGCTTGTTTTAAGGTCTTTACAGAGAGAGACATTTTTCTTTTATGACATCCAACAGTGGATGTAAATGTCACTTCTTTTGATGTCACTGATATGGCACCTCAAAATGTTCGATTAGTATTTGAAATCATGCGTTTTTCTGGGAGGATGACTCCTAAGAGCACTGATGTTTTTCTAGAAATTAAATCTTTTTCAACTTAACCACACCCACTGTGCTGTAATTGGTCAAGCCTCAAGGTTTTTCATCAATTAACAAAGTGCAGTGAATGAACAGAAGAGAAATGTAAATCAAAGCAATATTTGGTGTGACCACCCTTTGGCTTCTAAACAATTCTTCTAGGTAACCTTGCACACAGTTTTTGAAGGAACCTTGGCTTGTAGGTTGTTCCAAACATCTTGGATAACTAACCACAGATCTTCTGTAGATGTAGGCTTTCTCAAATCCTCCTGTCTCTTCATGTAATCCCAGACAGACTCCATGATGTAGAGATCAGGGCTCTGTGGTGACTTCTTCTTCTTTAAACTGAAGATATTTCTTCATGACATTGACTGTATGCTTGGGGTGGTTGTCCTGCTGCAGAATACATTTTGGGCCAATCATACGCCTCCCTGATGGTATTGCATCTGCCTGTAATTCTCAGCATTGAGGAAACCATTAATGCTGACCAAATCTCCAACTCCATTTGCAGAAATGCAACCCCAAACTTGCAAGAACCTCCACCATGTTTCACTGTTGCCTGTAGACACTCATTATTGTACCGCTCTCCAGCCCTTCAGCGAACAAACTGCCTTCTGCTACAGCCAAATATTTCAACTCCAGAGCACCTGCTGCCATTTTTCTGCACCCCAGTTCCTATGCTTTCGTGCATAGTTGAGTCGCTTGGACTTGTTTCCATGTTGGAGGAATGGCTTTTAGGCTGCAACTCTTCCATGAAGACCACTTCTGGCCAGACTTCTCCAGACAGTAGATGTACCTGGGACCAACTGGTTTCGGCCAGATCTGAGGTGATGAGGCACGGCTGGACATCTTTCGATTCTGAAGGGAAATAAGCTTGATGTGTCTTTTATCTGCTTAACTAAGTTTCCTTGGCCGACCACTGCGTCTACGATCCTCAACGTGACCCGTTTCTTTGTGCTTCTTCAAAAGAGCTTGAACATCTTGAAACCCCAGTCTGCTTTGAAATCTTTGTCTGGGAGAAACCTTGCTGATGCAGCAGAACTACCTTATATATATATATATATATATTAGTATACATTATTTCAACTGAAATTTGCTCTGTCTGTCTGGATGTGTGTGTCTTTGTGTAGGAGTTCCATTGACACAAGCAGAAGAAGAAGGCCTGAGGATGAGGTGGCAGCATGCAGTTGGCCCCCGATATGAAGTTATTGTATGTCCCTTCACACAGTTAATTTTTTTTTTAAGAAATTGTAGTAATAATTATATGTCAAAACATTTTAATTTGTTCATGTGCGATATTATATATTTTCTTTTCCCATTATATTTTTCCCATTTATACAGGTATTTCAACTGGAGCGATTTAGCGAAACAAGTGGACTTGGAATCAGTCTAGAAGCACGGGCTGGACATCACTACCTGTGCTCCGTCTTACCCGAAGGCCCAGTTGGTCAAAGTGGGAAGGTCTTTCCACAAGACCAGATATTGGAGGTGACACTTTTGTTGGTTTGTTTATTTCTTTAGACATGCTTGAATTATATTGTGCATTTACCCTAAATGTTGCTTCCATCTTTTCTGTTCCTAAGCGATTCAGCATATAAATGAGTAGTTGAATATATCTGTGAGTGCAGACAGGACTCATGTGGTCATCATTTTCAAGTTTCGTACCTGACTGCTCTTTTCAAAATTTCAAATAATAGGTTTGCAAATTCTACAATAATAACCAAGAGTCTTGCAATGACTGACCGTGAATGAATAACTTGATATCTTAAGCCAATTCTATTTCCCTTAAATAGGTGAATGGGGTCCCTCTAATTGGAGAAACACATAAGGAGGTGGTCAATATTTTGAAAGAGCTTTCCTTGAGCGTATGCCTTGTCTGCTGTCGCATCCGACCCCCCACAATTCCTGACAGCAAAGAGGAAGATGAAGAGGAGGACATACAGCTCTCCCTAAAAGAACTACTGGCTGAATTCAATGACAAGGTGGATTGAGAAACCCTCAGTGGAAACTACAGAACACAAGGATTGATTTATTTGCTTCTCCAGTTGGACCAGGGTTGTGTGCTTCCCTGCCCTACAGCTGAGGACATTACAAAGCGTGGTGTGCCCCCCATGTCTCCTCCTCTGGCCATGTGGGAGCGAGATGCTCAGGTGGTGGTGCTGGAGAAAGGCGAGTTAGGACTTGGCTTCAGCATTCTGGACTACCAGGTTAGAATCATTCCTCTGAGCCTTTTGAAATGCATCAAAGATAAGATGTATACAATTTATTTGTTTTTTGCTTATTTTGCAATAATTTCCTTCAAACCGGTTTCATATTTGTGGTGTAGGATCCAGAGGATGCCACAAAGACCGTCTTAGTGATTCGTTCCTTGGTACCAGGAGGAGTAGCAGACCAAGACGGCCACCTTCTTCCAGGAGATCGTCTCATGTTTGTCAATGATATTGACCTGGAAGGTTCCAGTCTGGATTATGCTGTGCACGTCCTGAAATCCACTGGATACGGCCCTGTACACATCGGTGTTTCAAAGCCACTTCCAGTGAGTCCTCAACCATTTTAATGAAATACTATTCAGGGTGGCATAGGTGCTTATTTCATTATTAGCACATCAAGGAAAATATATCATCAACATACAGTGTATATCTACTACTGAACTATTGCACAATTCAAATTAATGATATTAATGATACAAAATATTGGAATATGATACCTGTAGCACATGTGATCTCTTGGTGTGCGCTACACAGGTTTAAGTAAGATGTTGCAAACTGACAGCCAAACTGCAGAATCAGAAAAACGTGTTTTCTTTAAACTCGACTTTTCTGTTGTGCACAGTGTCATAGTAACAGAAGGAACAGAATCCAGTTACAGGCCTTCTGAATATTTAATGTGGCCGAGAGAATGAACACAATGCACGACTACATATGAAGAAGGAACAGAGGGCGTCTAATTTGGTCATCTCTTTTGCTCCCAATGTCCCGCTTTTGGAAATATATTTTCATTCTTTGATGATTTTGCTTCTCAGCTGGAACTTTGTGGACGTTTGACACCCATCTCTGAGGGGAGTTTGCTGGTTACCTGCAATGACAAGGAAATCCATTCTCAGGTCAGCCAGATAGCAGAAGCTAACAGTCACACTTGGAATTTGGAAGACAACAGCTTGACTCAGCCTTATTACACTGTAACGGTACGTCAACAACTTATATATACTATAATGTGATTCCCAGTTGAGATTTTTCCGTTAGACTTCTGACATGAGAATATTTAAACGCTTGGGATGGTGCTAACATTTTTTATTTCATTTTGTCTTTACTGCCGATGTTGTCTCATTTTATGCATTCCCCATTTATGAAGCCTTCAGCATCGACATCAGTGGGTCGGGGACAGAGAAGGTTCTCAGTGTCAGACATACTTAATTATAAGGTTCAACTCAGTCTTAATGAGCCTTTTGTATTCCTCTGAGCTCAGTTGCAGCCGTTTGTCTGCAGGTGAAAGTGCATTGCTTTAAGGAAAGCAAAACAACCAAGTGCTGATCGTCGCTTTTGAGTCTTTTTGGTTTGAAATATTATAAACTGTTCAGTTGGGGATACAAGGACCTAATTAATAGTATAGTTTATCTAAACCTTTGAAAATCAAATGTTCACCTAATGTACATAAAAAATGGTGTTTTTTATAGTTTTAATTCTTAATCATACTATAGGTTACCTTACTATTTCCGATAAAAATCCTTCTGCTGCCATTTTTCATTTAGCCACAAGTACAATCGGCCATTTGAGAATCAAATTCATCTCCCAGGACTTATGAACCCTCTAGATGCCCATGTGTGTGTTTAGACAACAAGAGATCAAGTTGAGGTGTCTCATGGGTGTAAACCATGCTCTTCATGCTCACGCTTCTTAACGCTGATTTATCTAGGTCATGACAATACAGTTCAAACCGAGAAGCATCTAAGAACCCGACAAACTTGTGATGCATCTAAGAACGCAGTTTTTTTTCTCACCCTTACACAAACTACAAAGAGATGCATCAAAGTCTTGTTGCCACAGCAGTGTCAGAACCACATACGTAGATGGTTGAGCTGTCTGTAGGGGTTCAAACAAAATCTCTTTGCTACTTTTTCTTTGAGAATGGCTCAAAGAAACCAGAGGCAATGACTTTTCTGTATATTTTACTCCAACCAGTTCCTTTCAAGAAAGTAAAAAGTTGAAACAAATGTGTTGCTCCTCCTCTCTTCAAGTTTGTTGGTATATTAGTAAGTCGTGTAAGGCGAATTATGGACATGTACTTGTCACTTAATGCAAGACATTTTTATACATTTCATTCACACCTTTCTCTCTTTTTTTAAATATTATTTTGCAGGAAAATCAAACGCGACCGAGATTTGGCACAATGGAAAATAATAGGAAACAAGATCCTCCAGCCTCGGACACGAGTTTTCAGAGGACAGTCAATGTTGATCGGGGCAACCAAAGCCTTGGTATGTTCTCCATACTTATCATGATGGTGGTCACTTGGTTTGTCTACGCCGTTGGCACTACAGTCATGGCAATATTTCACTTTGGCAATGGGAACTGAACTAAAGTGGAAGTGTGTTTAGATTGAACACACATTTTTCATAATATGTATTACAAGTCTCCTTTTAATCGAAAAAAGAAAATGTATTTCAAATGTTTGAGATAAACATATATCCAAAAACATATTTTTGCTAGTTCCCCCAACTTGGCTTTCCTATCTAAGCTATTGGGTTTCTGAAGTTGATCTTCGTTGTTATATTTTATTCATTTGTTTTTTCTTGTGAATCCATTACTTAAACATGTACCATTCACATTATTTGTTTTGAGCAGGTTGAGATTCATCAGTTGTTTAGAATACCATACTTCATGCTACTTCAAATCACGGTGGCTTTAAGTGCTAGAATTTAACTGATACTGGTCTTCAATGGTCCAACCACTGGGCTCAAACTTTCACGTAATTGCCGGGTAAATGACCTTGATGAATGGTTTAGTGTGTTGAAGATGGAGTTCTGGTTAAAGTGGTGTTTTCATGTTTTTTTAATTGTTAAGACCAATTCAGCCCATTTCAGAAGTTCAAACTTTTTTTCATCGGGAGTAGAAACTGGTAATTGAATCAAATCACTGAAGGATGAATATATTACCTGCATTAATAGGAATTTGGTAAAAGAGAAATGTTTTTTGGGTGGCGTTTCCAAACTCTTTGCAGTGATAAGCTACTTTGATTTGGACTATTATTGTTTCTATGAAGTCATGAGGTAGGGAATGTGCACATTTTCGTTTGTCCAATACTACATATATATTTATGTAGGTTTTATTGATATGTAGGCCTTTGCGTTTAAAGCAATTGCAGAATGCACTAGACTGTATGGCAGGTTTGTTTTGATTTCAACCCTTGTATCTTCATGACAAACAATAATACTTGGTATAATGTTGAAACAGTTTTGAACATGTGTGTTTGTATTAGCAAAAACATGATTTAATCTAAAGAAACTGTGCATTCTATTCTTACGGCTTAATTTCAGTTTTTGAAATTCCGTATATTTTTCGGTCATCTATCATGTGTTTCAGTTGTGTTCCCCTAGGTTTGTTATTAGCTATGTCTCAAGTCTACTGTATTCCAGGCACTATGATTGTATTGTAATTTGAATGTCATATAATAAATAATAAACAATTCATTTGACTAAACCAAACAGTCATTTTTTTGACCTTTTACAAATTATGTACGACCATAGTGTTGTGGATGTGAATAGTGCAGTAGATTGTGAGGCAGCAGTTGATAGGCTAGATGGACACCTCCAGTCTGTGTTTGTTCACGTGTGTGAACTTGTTTACTGACTTTGCCAGGTTATATTAATTAACATTCTTGTAATCTGCCTAGTGTCTTGTGTAATAACGACAAAGTTGTGTGTTTGTTCGACTGTCACCGTTATCCCTCTAGTCCCCTTTGCTCTCCGGCTGATGGTGTGGGTTTGAGAAGTGTGACTGTGAAGAGCAGTACCGCTTAAATGTGAAGCCTGGGTAGCCATGTTTGTGTGCTAATCTGCCTAGTGTCTGTCTTGATTATAACAGTGTCAAGTGTTTGTCTGTCTGTTTGGCATAAAATCAAAGTAGCCTAAGCCAACCCTCCAATCACTTCATCCAGCTTGTGTGTGTATGTGTGTGTGTTTGCGCGTGTGCTTGCGGGTTGGCAGGCATGTCTGTGAGCGCTATCAAGGATGGCTCAGGCTTGTTGGTGCGGAGTGTTGTCCAGGGAGGTGCTGTGTGCCAGGATGGCAGACTAGGGGTAGGTGACGTCATCCTGGCCTTCAATGGAGAATCCACATGCGACGCAACCACCGCCAAAGCCAGAGCCATGCTACGCAGACACTCTGTTCTTGGGCCTGAGATCAGGTGAGTGCAATGACACTATTTAACCTCAATGCCTGGATTACACAGAACAGATAATGGTGATCCTACATGGGTATTATAAAAAAAGAGTCAAATATCTCAAGATTTAATTAAGATGATTCAAAAAGAAAATGAAAGACCAGTCTAGCAGTCAAATTTAAAAAAAAAGAGCTTTTTTCCGTCATTGTGAATGATGGTCCTCCTCTACTCTAAACTAAAATAAACTATAGATAAGAGAATATAACCAATAATCAAATATTTGTATAATGAAAATCAACAAACCTACATATCACACACATATCATGATTTAGTTGGCGAGAGTGAGCAGAAATATGTTAAATAGGATAAAGAAATGATACTTTCATCTTGGCCTGAGGGAAGATTGAGTAAGTTATTACTTGTTCAATGAACACTGCTCACTATGCCACATTGCAACAGCTGATCGAAGCTACAACCTCACCTCCACCACCTTACCCAACAAAAACACCTACTCACTCTTTTCATTCCACTTTCTCACGTACACAAACACGCACACAGGCCCATGGACATTCTTTGAATCCACTAACCTCTTAAACAACCCGTGATAGATGTTTGAATAATTCATCAGGCCTGTCACCTTGAACAACACACATCTGAATAACATTCTAAATAGCTTCTTGTTGATGCCATCATGTACACAAAGAGTCCAAGCATCTTGTTTTTTCTTTTATCACAAGAAGGGGAACAATTATAAATCCTGGAAAGGCCTCTTTCAGACCGAGCCCTTGGCAATCTAACAGAAAGTGGAGGTAGATGAATTGCTTCGGAAAGCTCAAAATAGGAGTAAAGGGTGAAGGCTTGTTATTTTATAGCTGCCTCACAGGTTGTCGACACAGTTCAGTCGTAGTTTAGTGAAGCACTCCCAATTCAATTCTTGTCAGTTTTATCAACCAGTGCTTTTTACAAGAAGATCCTTGAAAATGTTGAATACCATAATCAAATTTAATTTCAGGCATCAGCGACTGATGTGACACCTTGGTTTAACGCCAATTGAGGGGGTTCTTAATTAAGTTAGAATTGTGTTCCTTATTAATTGTAGCCTGGGAGATAATAATGCTTTCTTCCCCTGGATTACACTGCATTCCTCTTAAAAGCAACGATATCTAGGACTTAACAGAAAATAAGATCAATACTCTTGATGTATGTGTTTCTGGTTTTATCTTCTTCGTAACTTAAAAAAGTCTCTCAGTACTTATTCTTACTTACTCGGGCTATTAAATTGTACAATTCTGAGTTCGGGGGCAGGAGTGGAGTGAAAGTATCTGGATGTTCTGTTCTATGTTAGTCTTTGTATCCTTTGTCTTTGTTGTTTTTCTTTGATCTATGTTATTTGTCTTTAACTTTAGACTTAGATTGTGTAATTGTGTTCTTTCTCTTTATTTCTCTTGTTCTTATTTTATTTTGATTTATTTTTGATTTTTTATAAAATAATTGCTGTATGTATTGGCTATTGGAAAAAAACAATTTCCCGAAGGAGACCTCCTGAGAGATCAATAAAGTTTTACCTTACCTTACCTTAATATGAAAACACGGTCTAGTTATGTAGTGAAATTAAAATCAAACCTAGAGAGTTCAACTTGAGTTTTCAAGCATAAACCATTTTAGATATGGATGCTTTATGAACGGCAACTAATGCAAAAACCAAACTTTCATGAATCCCTCATATGTTTAAAACGTTGACTCCTCTACACGATGCAGTAAGTCCCTCATCGTGATGATGCTCCGTATGAAGAACATTTTCTAATGAAATTATTTCAATTTTTGTAAAAACAGACACATACTGATGAGTACAATGAATGTCCAAAATCTATTTAAGAGACACTTAAATCAACTCATCAGTTGCAGTCAAATCTCGTATTAGCCAAAATAAACCTTTTTTTTATAGCTTTAGATACAGACAGAATCATTTCTTGTACCTCTAATCCCGTTGATGGCTCTTGTTTGGAAACAGAGACCTTACTTGGTGAGTGTTGTGGCTACCTTCCCCGAGTATGAGTGAATCAGTTTGCTTCCATGATGTGAAGTACTGATGAGAGTTTATTTCACGCTGAGGTTCATAGTGTAGGAAACACTGTAATGGTCGTTCAAAAGTGGCCCTCACTTGATGTTGAACATTTTCATATGAGTGAGAAATAAACTTCAGACCATTATTTTATTCACCGTAATAAAAAGACATCTAAATATTTATATAGTATTGACAAATGAATTGCTTTACTTTGTGGATTTTCCTTGTTTTATTCATTTGAATTCTCATATACTTCTTTTTTCTTTTCACCCTCCCTGATTCCCTTAGTATAACTTATGTTGCAGCACATGAGGTGGATGAGTATCGTGCACTGCAATGTCTGCCGTCTATTACTGCAGTCCAAGAGGGAACTTTGTATTCCACACCAACCCCACCAACTGCCTCTCCTGAACCTCCAAAGATGTTTGCAGCCAGAACTCCCAGTCCAGATCACAAAGTTAGTCAGCCATCATCAGCACTACGACATTCGGCCTCTGGCAGAGGTCAAACAGCTGCTCCGGATGCTTCCACAGTCAGATCCGCTGGGTCATTCACGAGTCAACTACAAAGTCTGGCTGTCGTGCCAACCATCTATCCAGCCCCTGACTCAAGGTAAAGTTTGTCCAATGTTTAGTTAATTTAGTCTATTGGAAGCCTTGTCTTGAAACACTTGATACTTTTCAGCAGCTCCATTGCTTAGCTACATATTTCAATTAAAAGAAGGGCTGTGAGTTTTATTCATAAATGTTTACTATTATACAGCAGGTAAATCAAAAAATAAATTGAATTACTTTTTCTAAAGAAAATCACAATAATAGTTTTCCATGTGTTCTTAAAACCAAACTAAATTGTTTAAAATGTTTAATTTCAGATTAAATTCAGTTTTTAAAAATATACTTGGTGGTTAAAATAATCTGATGTCTTTTAGTTGTTTTGTCCTTTTCCTCAGTTCTCACCATGACGAGTAGTGATGAATGATATTTGTTTAATTTTGTCCTGTCATTAGCATCACATTACATTTGTTAGTTTTTAAACAATAATAGACTTCAAGTAAAACATATTTTGGTTTTGTATACCAGTAAATCCTTATCACACAACCGTAGAATTTTCAACCGCAATCAGACGTTTTCAGCTGTAGTTCATTTTCAAAAATATTACACTATAAATCATAGACTGTTTTTTTTATATGTCTTAATCATACAACTGTCAACTACGATACAATACAATATTTTAAACTGTAGTCAGCCAAACAAGAAGCTTTACAGGTAATTCCTAGGACTATGAGCTGTGGGGCCTTATATACAAAGGTGTGATCCAAATCATGTCCAATAAAATGAGTTTGCCACATGTGCACACCTGTTGTAGGAGCATATCAAGGTCAACCAGGTGAAACAGCATTCATTTAAACTCAGTTTTGATGGTCAAAACAAAGAGTGTGAATACTTACTTTTCATTTAAAAAATATTGGAAAAAACTGTTTCCCCTTCATTATTATGGGATATTGTGCATAGTTTGATGAGAAAAAAAAAAGTTTTTCTTTTAGAAATGAGTCTTAGTCTTAAACTTTAGGAATGTGTGTGAATAATTACCTATTGGCTGTATTAAGCTGTCCCATTATAAATCCTGCCTCGTCATCCCTCACTCCAATTCACAATCAGCACTATTTTCGAAGCAGGTTGTGCTTTACTCTGAAATGTCTGTATTGTTAGTGCATCTTACGACATCTTCATTCATTAATCCTTACCCTGTCATTACACTATTCCTTGCTCTCACTCTCAGACAAGACAGCCCTATTTCCATGCAGGTGAACTTGGCTCTTCCGCTGTCTGTACCATGACTGAATGTCAGTTCCTGCCATGTGGTTAGCGCCACTATCATCACCTCCACGGTGTTATTGCACTCCTGCACTGTTAAACATATTCATGAAAAATATTTTGCCCCCAATCTCTCTTTCTTCCTCCATCATACAGACACATAAATACAGCATCTCAGAGGGAAGGCATGTATTTTCATGGGTATAAGAGCATAAATGTGTGTGTCCTTACAACATCTTCCACGATGGACTGCTGCTGCCTATTTATCTGTGGACTCAAAAATACTCATTTGAATCTCAATGAATGGTTAGTCACATCCCTCCTGCCACTTTGAAAAGATAATAACTAGTAGTTTTTAGTTCAGAGCATTTTCCTATGGGTATTTTATTTAAACGCCTTTGTAACGAAGGTTAGTGAGAAAGGTCATATGAGAAAGGTCCTTTGAGATCGATAGGGAGGGTGTGATTTCCATATTACAAGTCAAATCTCATCTTCATCTGGTTAATATCTCTTTTTATTTCATCGAAGAAGCTCAAACATCTATCATCGTTTTATTCCCCAAAAGTAAAGCAATGTTTCTATAAATTCAGTAGACTCAGTAGATTGTTTTGGCCGACGACTTGGTATTCTTCTGAAATCTCATCCAAAGAAACTCAAATCATTATTGTTAACCGTCTAATATGGCAATCATATTTTTCCTCAAATATATATACAACGCTGAGAACAGTCTGAGTCGCTGCTTCTGTGCATCACACGTGTCCACTGCTTATGTGACTCAGTATGTCATGATCTGTGCTGTGTAATTTAACTGTTTCCTTAGCCCTTTTGCTTTAGTTGCGTTAGTCATGATCGTATTCACAAACCCTCCAAAAAAACATCTCACCATATCGCTGAATCAGCAAGCGCTCTGGACTGGTTACAACAAGATGTTTGTGTATTTGCATCTTTAGTACAGTGTATTTGATCGTATGCTGACGATAGTGTTCTGTATGTGCGTGTCTCCTAGCTTTTAGAGACAATGTGGGAGCATATTTGTATTTAGGTAGTAGTTATTTGGAATGAGGACTGTGAAACAAGTTTTGTTTTCTGGAGATTGTGTTTTGCTCATTTTCACTATTCAAGAGTCAAACGCTACTGTTCCATTAGAGAAAATCAGTTTTCTTTTTATTATAAAATGTATGCTAGGCCTCTTTAGAATCTTAAATATAAATAAGACAGATTCCTGACAAGAGGGGAAGGTGAACCCACACCTCTCAGGCAGAATGAAGAATTGTCGAGATTTATAATCAATTCTTGAGGTCAAGGTCACAAGCCAAACAATCCAGAATATACTAGACAGAGGTTTGTGTGAGGCCAAGGCAGGTTGAAGGCTCCAGAACAGTAGATAGGGGTCAAGAGTGCAGACAACTAGGCGGTGGTTAATGGATAGCACAGCATTTGTGAAGGGGTTAGGCTGGATATATAAGGAACAGGGAACAGAATAAACGCTCGCTGAGGAGAATTGTTGCATGTTTGTCGGACACTATGGTCAACACAGTAAGCAGTTAGACACGTTTAAGTGTTAGCCAAAGACAACAAATGTGAACACAAAATGAGTTTTTAAATTTGGGTTAAATTATTGAACCTACATAGCTCTGTGTGAAAAAGTGATTCACCTTTTTAAGGTCTTGCAACAGGATATCAATTGTATCAATTTACAAACCTTCAGGTATTCATTGGTCAAACACTCTAACCAAACCTCTTTCTTCAGCTGGGTGAATCCTCAGTATATCACGAAAGGTATTGAGGGACAAGAAAAGGTGCTTGAAGCAAAGGAGAAAAGTCCTTTAAGGAAAGAGCTGGATGCCTGTATCGACGGGAAAAAAGAAGACGATGCGCTTCTTTCTTATCTGCCGGTATCATGGGATCAGGCCAGGAGGTCAGTACCAATCCCATGATTTTCTAATATAATGTTGTCTCAATGGCACTGTTGCTCGGTCCGATCCATGTGTCCCAGTTTGGTTCCCAGCAGAGACACAATAGAATTGTTACCCAGGCACATGTGTTTGTGTCGCACAGAGTATATGAAGGCGTTTCCCCGCAGATTTATCACATAATCTTCACTCTTCAGCTTTCATACTTGTCTCCCAAGTGTGTAAAATATGCCATTGTTTTCTCCTAATCTTTCAAAGTTTATCCTCATTTCTGAGCCGCAGGGGCGGACTCTACAGGACCAAAAATGGAGTGTACGCACACATTGTACTTATTATTGTATTGTGGCTTCTTCAGATTTATTTGAGAAAAAGAAACAGCTCGTTAAAAAATCTGTGGAAATGCATTACCGGTTCGTCCATTATTCCCCTACACCAGTGTGCACCTAACCCGAGCTCCAGGCCAGTCCATCGGTATCAGCATAATGGGTGGCAGAGGAATGGGCCGAAGACTGAGCAGTGGAGAGATGATGAGAGGAGTGTTCATCAAGCAGATCAGCCCTGACAGTCCGGCAGCACATAATGGCACCCTGCAGATTGGAGACAGGATACTAGAAGTAGGTTTGTGTGTTTGAGAGTGCCTGTGTGTGTTTGCATCCCTGTGTGATTGTGTGTGTACATATGAGCGCATTTTATTGTTGTTAATGTTATTTATATTGTAACTGTTGTTATATATTTTAGCATGCAAGGGATCCATAAAAGGTCAGAGTGGGTGCATTTTTCTGTTCCAACCAATGTCTGCAGCCTTGGCGGTCACCTGCACCCACTCTGACCATTTCTGTAACACTGGCATAAACACAGTTTAGCGTCAAGTTTTCCTTGATTTTCTGGAACTTCTGTTGTGTTATCAGTTTTATCTTGCCCTTTAAAGTAAGTATACTTTATTGAGTATTGTTTTGATTTTTTAAGCGATTTGTGACCCTGGTCTGGAAAAGCGCTATACAAATAAAAATTACTTACTTACTTTTTTTTACCTTAAATTGGCAAATAGTTGAATATACCTGATAATGATCCAAAGCATCCAAGTATATATAATAATACAGTTTAACCAAATACCTCATTAATGTTAGATTACAGCACTAGTGAATGTGTGAACTTTCCCTTTAACATATCAAAGATCAACAACGATCATGTTTTTGTAATATTGTATGTGTGCTGTGATATGTCACAGGTGAGTGGTGTGGATCTCAGAGATGCTAGCCATGAGCAAGCAGTAGAGGCCATTCGTAGTGCAGGACACGACATGCTCTTCCTTGTCCAGTCAGGACAACATGCATCACAGGTACATGTTCTAATTGGGTTTTTTTTGTGTTTCCACATGTTATGAATAAATAGAATCTGATATAAAAAGTTACAAAGCCTAAGACTTTTTTTTTTACTATAAATAATGGAATTTTTGCATTTCTGTTGCATTATTTTCATGTCATTTATTTTAGTTCAAATCAAATTGTTTTTTAATACATTTAATCAAATCAATATGTGTTCAGGCTCCTCTCCCTGCACTGCAGAATGGAAAGTTTCAAGACATCCTTTATACTTTCGATGTTAAAACTCTCACCCTCTACCTATCTGAACATTCATTACATCTTGAGTATTCATCTTTTTTTAATGATTGATCGTTCACAGCCAAAGATGGGGAATCAAGCAGAAGTAACTCAAGTTTTCACGACTCCTAGTGAAAAGGTGAAATTTTTTTATAAATTTGAAATTGATCATTGGAGTTACCTGGATGATTATAATGCTAAGATAAACAAAACCAATTCCTTCAGATCATATTCAATCTGATCCTGACAAATAAATGATCATTATTGAATAAGCAGCAATAAAGATGGTTAAATAAGAGAGACACCTGTTGATGTTTCTAGTCCGACATTCTCATCTGTGTTTTCCCTCATGATGTTGCAGGAACCTGTCAGTTCTCTCTTTAATATTCTCTCCCCTACAAAAACCTTCACGCCAATCCCCTTCAAGGTTTGTATGTGTGCACATGCATGTAATCAAGCATCTTAACACGGCATACATTAGCATTTCTAACAAGCCATCTTCCTAAAATCTTAATTGCTGTCTATAGTTATAAAATAGTTCAAAGTCAACCTTCTCGCCTTTGTTTTCCTCCTTGATAAGATACATCACTTTTTGGAATAAACATCCGCTTCTTTTGAAGTGTATTTTCTGCACATTTGTAGGTTGATTATAAAATAATCCCTGGCACTGGTCACCTTTCATGTTATTTTCGGCTTGCGTTAAAATTGCCTTCATTAATTCATCGTAGTCATGTTTTTTTCTTTCTTTTCGCTACATCAAGCTTGATGAGCAAACCTCAGGGGTAGTACGACTTAAGCCTGAAGGGCCCTTGAGGCATCTCCAACAGCCTGTTCAATAATGCAAAAATTCTCCCAAGGTACCTTCGCCAACATGTGATAGAAAGCAGCACAGAGGCCCCGCTACTCTCCCAGCGCCAATTACAGCAGCCGCCATAGACGAGGAAACCACTGGAAGAAGTAAGATTATTATTTAGCTGTTTGTCAACGATTAAGTTTGAATAAATCATTCATTTTCATTGAAATAGTATTAGGGTTCTTTTAGTCTTCATGTCTAACCTGATGCAGCAGTCTGTACTGATCTAACTCAATCGTTTGGTCCCTGGTTCAAGTCCAGCCTGAGGCTGGTTTATCTCTACCTTCGTTTGTTCGGTGGGTTTCCTCCGGATGTTTTGGGTCTTCCCACAAGTGCATTGCAAATTTAACGCATACAGGCATTTGTTGGTCCATTCTTGTCCCCTAAATGACATGTATAGACCCTGAGTTTCTTTGTACTGGCATGATGATTTTTTAAAAACTACCTCAGCAAAAATTGGATGTGTGATTGTCATATGTTTATCTGTATCTGTCAAAGTAACTGGTCAATAATGGGACAAGAAGGAGGAAGCTGCTGCCACCTGCTGACCCATCGATCTAATTGCCATCTCTTATAGTTCAAACGCTTAAAGATGCTAAAAATATAATATTGGCAGTAAGATGCAAGCATACAAAAAGCAAACATTATATTGTGGAAAATTAAAGAAAGTGGCTTCAACTGACCATACATTTTGTAGTTATTTTATTTATTTTTGTTTTTCTGGCCAAGCCCAGCAACTCATGGATTACATGCGTGAAATAGCACTAGTCGAAATACTGCCGCTTACCATCTTGAAGCTAAACAAAACCTCCTTTTGTGCTGACAGAGAAGATCCTTCAGCGGTATGGAAGTTTGACTGGCAAGCTGCAAGTGATTGAGCTGAAAAAGGATCCTACTGTCCGTGACTTGGGAATCAGCCTCTCTGGCAACAAGGAAGACTCCAAAGCTCGCATGAGTGTCTATGTAGCAGCAATTGACCCTCAGGGACCTGCTGGATTGGATGGACGATTACGGGTGGGGGATGAGATTCTAGAGGTCAGTGACTGGAACCATGTCGAACATGTTGCATTAACTTAGACGAATAAAATACTTTTGTTATGTTGTTTATTGCAGATCAATGGACAAATTCTTTACGGGCGGAGTCAGCAGAACGCGTCCACAATCATCAAAAACACTCCATCAAAAGTCAAGATTGTTCTCATCAGGTACCTTGAATGCATTTGTTGAATATAATGTACAAAAATGTTTGTGTGTGATCCAAAATTTGGCGGTGTTTCCTAAGAAATAAAGCTTCTCTTGGCGAGATGGCTCCAGCACACACAGTAGCGGTTAAGGACACAGTATACACACCAAACAAAACACCAAGAGCTGGTCGGCATGCTTCGCTACCTCAGGTGAGTTGATGAATGTGTGAACATGCAGTTTGTGTATTTATTAATACATAAATGTTTATTCTGTAAGGCAGGAGCATTTTTGAAAAGTTGCTCTGCTTTTCGTTTCTCAGGATCCTCAGGAAAAGTCGAGGCAGGAAGTGACAGTCGGTCCTCTGATCCAGCCTGAAGCCCACAGTAAAGTATGAGATCTTGTCTTTACGGACATTTCCCTTATACTACTGGTTGTCACACAATCCAAAAAGTATTTAAACACAGTAGTAGAGTTCTCCAAACTCCAAACTCTTCCTAATCGTCCTTAATGAAAGAACTGTACATTTCCAACACTTTCAAACTTTCGTACACTAATTATTAATACATATTTTCCTGTGGAAACATGATGCCCCTCCTCTATACAAAGTGCTATAAGTTCCCACAATCAAACATTATATAAAAAACAATTATTTTCACTTCAACAAGCACAAAAAGACAAAAAAAAAGCTCTTTTTGAAAAAAAAAAAAAAATCAAACTGACACAGAAGTTAGACAAAAAAAAAAAAAGTGATTTAAACATTAGTAAAAAATGATGAGTGTAATGAATAAATCCTAATTCATGCAATAATTTCACACCCCGTATTGTAATTTGTATATTAATAAAAATGTCCTGAAACTTCTTGGCATATTTCACTTTTTAATAGCTGAATCTTTTTGAAGGGCAGGCGTCAGGCGAGGGATCGTTTCTTTGCGGATGAATCTTGGACCAGACCACCTTTGGACAAGGTTAATACAACGGTAGTAAAAATCCCCGGCATCACCATTTTTATTTAATCATATAACAGCCACTCATCACTTTTCTTCTGTAGCCATCCAGTCCAACAAGACAAGCGAGAATCACAGAGAAAACTTCCATTCCTCGCATGAAGAAAACGACCTCCGTGACCTTGCCTCCTCCAGAATTCACGTCCAATTTCATCTCTTTATCTGCGACCCTTCCTGTTACCCCCGCGTCCTCTGCCTCGCTCACTGAGACGCAGCCTTGCCCGACGGGTCGGGCTAATTGGCCGACGTCCACTTCAATATCTGACCCCCGGACATGTCCAGTTGTGCCGGGCAGAGGAACTGACATTGAGATTTATAAAGGAAACGTTGGTCTGGGTCTCAGCATTGTAGGGGGCTGCGACACTCTGCAGGTTAGAAGAACTCACTTCTTTAAAATAAGCATATATTTATTTAGTAAATAAATATTTAATCTAATATTTATTTATTAAAGTGTACATAAATAATAATACGCAGCAAGTGTAGAACTTCCACAGTTAATTTGAGAGTGTTTTGTATTTCCTCCACTAGGGGTCGGTAATAATCCATGAAGTCAACGATGGAGGAGCAGCTCAGAGAGACGGACGTCTACAGGCTGGAGACCAGATCCTGGAGGTGTTTATAGAAAAACCTTCAGTGCTATTTAGTTTAGTGCATCTCAATGGCACATTTGTCTTGCCGCTTATGTGACAATCAATTCCAATGGCTTCTCCAGGTCAACGGCATAGATCTGCGACAGGCCACTCATGACGAGGCCATCGGGGTTCTGCGTTTGACCACACAGCGGGTTCACATGGGCATTTTCCGGCATCACGAGGCCTACCGGGAGGAAGACCTGTGGGATGTCTTCACTCTTGAGCTGACAGCAGACGCCAGAATGGGATTAGGATTTACCACAGTGGGGAAAAGGTATTTTGTATAAAATAATCCAGAATTTAAATTATTTAACTTGAATAATTTTACAAAAGCCATGTGGGTTTTTTCTGTTTTTGGCTAAACATTTCTAGTTTGTAAAATGTTGTTTTGTGAGTTTTCAAAAGCTGTAAGCTGTACATTCATCTACTTCAGTTATCTTCATATGTTTTTGCATATTGACCATGTATTATTTAGTTTGTTTCTTGTATTTACCTGAATTGTAACATTTTTATTCTTCTTTATTTTCTGTAAAAATATAATTTCAATATCTAGGAGCTTTTTTTTTGGTTTCTTTTATAGGACTAAGCAGTCTTTGTGGTCTAGTCATTTTTACTGACTGCTGACTCTTCCCATATTAACCAGTGTAGATACAGGGCTTTTATTTTGTAGTTTCAATGCCAACTTATTTCTAGGTGCACTGCCCTCATTGACAGCAATAATTAAACAGATTTAACGGCTTAAAGTAAGATTATCTTCTCCATAATCATATGGAAAACGTCACATTGAGGCCTGCTGCGATCAAAAATCTGAAGTGATTATAAAAAACTTTTTTGTTGTTGCTGATTAGATCCCATATTTAGAGGTTTTTTTAGAGTATGTTTTTTCTATGATTCATTAAAGTTAAATAATATTTAGACGTCCTTGTTACTGCATGATCAGTGACTCACAGTCTTCTAACCTTTATGTTTCCTTACAGCAATGACACGGGCATCTTTGTGTCCGATATCATTAATGGAGGCATAGCAGATTTAGATGAAAGGTTGTTGCTCGGTGACCAGATCCTGTCAATCAATGGAAAGGATGTTCGTGATGCATCCCAAGATGATGCCAGAAAATTGCTGGTAAAAATTTTTTCAACACATCAGTAACTTTCAAAAGAGCTCATGCAGGATTCTGTGTTATAGTGCTGCAGTGGAACGGTTTGTCTGGAAGTGGCTCGCTTTAAAGCTGGGGTGCCATGTCCACAAAGAAAACAGGTAAACACGTACGTTATATTCAAACATAGTAAATGGGACAGCTTTTATTTTATTTTCATTTAATACACACAAGTGCATTTCGAATTTAAGCGTACTTTAAGTTGTGCTTTATCCAGATGGAAGACTCCGAGGGTTCCTCCTTGAACCCTTCAAGTGGTTATGATCTCCCTGTCGACCATCAGGGGGAGACAAATATCAAAGCATGGACAACCGGTAAGCGTCACATTTACCATTATCCAAACAGTTATCTTCTCGTTGTTTTGGTTTGTTTTTGAAGCATTTGTGTTATATTCCTTCAGTTAAAGAAGACTATAATAAAGTAAGACAAGTGTTGATGAAGAAGGTAAGCAGTAAATCTAATGTGGTTGAGTACGGATGTTTTATAGGCCCTTTTCCACCACAGGGTCCATGTGAATCCCTTGGAATCAGTTTGGCAGGAGGAGTGGGCAGTCCCCATGGCAACGTACCTATCTTTATTGCTACCATGGATACCAATGGACTTGCTGCCAAAACAGAGCAATTACAAGTAGGAACGCCAATTTATGATGTCTTTGTACCAAAGCAGTGAACAAGTAGCCGTTCTTATGAGTGTGTTTCAACAAGGAAGCAATGCATTTGATGTGATTGTGTTTGACCTCGAAGCTAGACTGACATGTCTCGATGGACAGTGTCTTAGATACTGCACCAAATTACAGTTGTGGCATACTCTTCTCTGACCACAGACCCCTTGGGTAGAACCTTGGAGTATGGTGTTGTCGGGAATGAATGCAAATCAATCATAGCTTTTTGCTTTTATTTTGAAATGAGTGATGAGCAAATTACCGAAACACTTTTTATGGTATAAAATATATCATTAACTAAGTTTATACAACATCACTCTTCTACATGGGATCGGGACTGCAGACCAATCTCTCTGGGTCCTTAACATATGTTTGAATTATAAAGTCATAATGTACAGATATTATTAACAATAACAGTAAAACATATGTCCAAGGAAATGCATTTGTTAACCCTTGTGTTGCTTCTAGGTCAAGGTGACCTAAGTTAAGTTAAGCCACTGTGTATGTGTTTATGGAGGGAGATTCGTACGCCAAGGAACACCACACACACACATTTGTTTTCAGGCCTTCGGGTCATCTTGACCCTGAGATAACACAAGGGTCAAGAAAAGGATAAGAAACACTAAGATAATTGAGATAAAGCCCCTTTTGTGATTAAGTTTGTGCACCCCGTGTCGGTGTGTAGGTACGTGTTAAATGTGTTTTCGGTGTGTTTATCAGACAGGCGACAGGATTCTCAGCATAAACGACGTGTCCATGAAGGGAATGACTCATGTTCAATGTGGTGCGCTGCTGAAGACCATCTCTGGAACAGTCACTCTGCAGGTAACCACACTCCTACAGCAGCAAAATTAATCCTACTAGAATTTATGGAATGAGAATTATTTTTTATTATTTTTATTTGTTTTTATTTTAATTTTTACATGTATAGAAAAAGTTGTTTTACAGCAGAAACATGACCTTATGAACGCTGAAGTTTCCTCTAGTGTTATCTACTCAACAAATACTGACAAATTTCAACCTCTAGTACCACAATCAGGTCAAAGTTGAGATTTGATGGTTTATAAAACTTCCTGCACTTAACACAGGGAACTAAAAACAGTGCAAGGAAGTGATCATCTTTACTTTTTACTCATGTCGAGCTGCAAACCTACTTTCTTACTTACTTACAATGCAATTGTAGTGAATGGTACATAAGCACTCCTAAGGAAGAGAACCCGCTGGTTCAAATATGTGAATGCTGTTTGATATTTTCAGGTGGCGTCATCATCATCAAGCCTTCAGCATCACACAGATGTTCCAACAATAACCTCAGGTCGACCCTGCACATTGCCCTGCTCCCACAGCACTCTCTGGTATGACACTTTACTTTCACTCTGATCCTGACTTTACTTTATGTCTTACTCTCAAAGTTATGGTTGAATTAAGTTTAGGAAAGAAAGCTTTGGGAGTTTTATTAAAATCACAAAAGTATATATATATTGTGCGTGTGTGTGTTTATTTTATGTGTTAAGATTTTGCATCAGTTATTTAAAAACCTTTAATAGCAAATGGTTATTATTATTTTCACGTTTGTTTTTCTTTCCAAAAAGTGATGCATTTACTTCCTTAAATGGCCAAAGTCTTCCTGTTAGAGAATCATGTCTGTTCTGTGTCACCAGTGCCCGGATGTACAAGACTATAGCCCTGGAAAGAGGCTCATCAGGTTTAGGATTTAGCGTCGTTGGTGGGTACGGGAGCCCTCATGGAGACCTGCCCATTTACATCAAAACTGTATTCAACAAGGTAAGGACATTATAATCTCCAATTACATCATCATGACAGAACTGCTGCTCGGCATGCTAACATAACACAAGCGTCACAATACAATACAAAATGGCAGCGTAAAGTCCAAAAGGATAAGCTTTCAAAGCCAACAGCCCAAAAAGAACACCGATTTTTTTGGTAGGCTGGTAGCCAAATTACTGCCATGTTAAAAGCACTTTCTTAGCTCGTGTGGTTTATATTCAAGTGTGCCATGTATTCCTTTAGTTAAGGTAAACTATTCGTCTTATCTGTGGTTCCTTTATCAGGGGGCAGCGGTCGAGGACGGCCGACTCAAGCGCGGAGATCAGATAATCGCTGTGAATGGACACTGTCTGGAGGGCGTGACTCATGCCGAAGCTGTTAACGTCCTCAAAAGGACCAAGGGAACTGTAGTTCTCACGGTTCTGTCCTAGATCCTCAGTTTTTTCAACAAAGACTGATACTGAACACTGTGTCATTGCGGTATTAGAAACCGAAAGATAATGAAACTCAAACCTCACATGTTTTAAATATTTAGGAACTCTATATAGAGGTATAGAACTTTTTTATAATGATATAATATTTCCTCTCATTCCCATTGTCTTCGTGTAATGAAATAAAGTATGAAACCTTTATATGAATGTTACTCTGAAGCCACCACTGGTACAAAGAATGTGATATAATCTAGCTCGGCCTACTGTCGCTGTATTCTGTATATGCCAAGTGCATCTGCCAATCTGCTGTGTGGCATTTATAATGTGTTTGGAAGATTAGTTTCATCTTTGTCTTCACAAGTGTGTCCAGACTGTTGGTGTTCAGAATATTAGCCTCACTTTTTGTAATTCCGTTAGTTGCAGTTTCTTATGAGTCAGCGTAGATATTTCAGGTTTTTATGCATTCTGTTTACTTCCATGTACTTCATATTGTGTATGGTGACATCTGAATGAAGAGTTGAAATCTACTTCATTCTGACTCATCATTTCCCACATCTGCACACAGTCACACGGACACACGTGCGCATCAGGCAACAACCATATTTGTACTCACCAAAGAGCACATCAACTTTATAATTACGATGGTGTGTACTATATATATATACAGGTATATTTATTTTTTTAAATAAAAAATACCATTAGACAAAAGACATGCCTCTTTGAAACAAGGTTTAAGTGTGAGTATAATCACACAAGGAGCTCATTTCAGAAACCTTTATGAAACATATTATCCTATCAAATTAATGGAAAACCATTCTAATTCGATGAACGTTTTGTTATTGTGCTCATACAAGGACATTTTTTGAAGAGAGTTCAATCTGAACTAAGGTAGTGATAAACATGTAAACCATCAACAATGGCAGACCAACATGTTGAGAGGCTCTGAACGGGTCCACTTATTGAATAGAATAGAATAGAATAGAATACGTTTATTCATCCCCAGAGGGGAAACACACTTTTACAACAGCACAATGAGAATAAAGTGCAAGGAAAAAAAATAATAATAATAAAAGAGATAATAAAATAAAACAATTATTAACAATCTTAAAAATATACAAATTATTTACAATATTAAAAACACTATTAACAGAATAAAATAAAATAAAATAAAAACAAAAAATAAAAACACACAAGAAGAAAAACACTACGGATTAACATCAGGATATTTAAAGTAAAGAGTTAAATATCCTGACACCAGTTGGGATGAAGGACCTTCTATAACGCTCCGTCCTACACTGGGGGTGCCTGAGCCTGCCACTGAAGGAGCTGGCCAGCTCCTCCACGGTCAGGTGCAGTGGGTCAAGAGTGTTATCCATGATGGAGGATAGTCTGGAAAGTGTCCTCCTCTCTCCCACCTCCTCCACCGAGTCTAGCGAGCGGCCCAGGACAGAGGCGACTTCGGCCCTTCTTATACACGGCGTTGATATGTGTGGACCAGTTCAGTTTATTGTTGAGGTGAACACCAAGGTATTTGAAGCTGTCCACCAGCTCAATGTCCGAGCCCTGTATGCTCACCGGTTGATGTGGTGGGGACTTTTTCCTGAAGTAAATCACCATCTCCCTTGTCTTACCGGTGTTTAAGCAAAGGTAGTTGCTCTCACACCAGTCAACAAAGTCCTTGATGACTGACCTGTACTCCAGCTCGTCCCCCCCAGACACGCAGCCCACAATGGCGAGTCGTCAGAAAACTTCTGGAGGTGACAGCTGCTGGAGTCATAAGTAAAGTCCGCCGTGTAGAGGGAAAAAAGGAAAGGTGACAGCACTGTCCCTTGAGGCACCCCGGTGCTGCAGATGGTCACCTCGGACCTGCAGTCCTGCAGCCTCACATACTGCGGCCTGTTGGTGAGGTAGTCCATCGTCCATGCTGCCAGCTGTGTCCCAACTCCTGCGTCCTCCATCTTCTTCCTTAGCAGCGCCGGCTGGATGGTGTTGAAAGCACTTGAGAAGTCAAAAAACATGACTCTCACAGTGCTACCGGCGGCTTCCAGATGAGTCAGTGCCCGGTGCTGCAGATAGATGACGGCGTCATCCACCCCCATCTTTGGCCTGTAGGCGAACTGCAGCGGATCCAACGCAGAGCTCACCGTCGTGCGTAGATGGCGGAGTACCAGCCTCTCCAGGGTCTTCATCAGATGGGAGGTCAGGGCGACTGGTCTGAAGTGGCTTGGCTCCTTCGCGTGCACCGCCTTGGGAACCGGAACCACACAGGAGGTCTTCCACTGGACCGGGACCTTCTCCAGTTTGAGGCTCAGGTTGAAGATGTGTGTGACCAGCTCACAAAGTTGATCAGCACAGTCCCTGAGTACCTTGTTACTGTTAAAATAAATTGTCATAAACATTGATAATCCAGGCGGAAATACAAAACATCAGCATTTCTACTGCCATTCTAACAAACAGGAAAATGCTGATGGTAACATGTGCTTCAAGGAGAGATATTGACAATCATATAAATAATGCTAATACTAGTAATAATAACATGAAAATAATAATAACTTTGCAACTATAACATGGAAAACAACATAAACAATTAGAAACAATCATCAAAACCGATGTTATCAAAGACATCAATTAACATTGAAGGAAGTATTTTATTTGGTGAAAAAAAAAAAATAACAAAAGCGACTTGTATGATTGGAGGAAGAAATGTATTATGATGGTGTGAGTGATTGAAGCTGTGCAGTCCAGCGAGGACATACAAACACACAACAGACATCGCCAGTTATGGGTTCAAATAATGAAAAAAAATAATAATAATTACAATTAGCACAAACACAATGTACATTCACACTAGTTCAAGGAAGAGTTTTAAAAACATGTTTTTATTATTTATTTTTTTGTGATTTTTTTGATCTACTTGTTAGTTATAAATATAAAAGAAAAGGTACATAAACTGCAGCAGACAATTCGGGAGGGAAAAGAAAGATAATTTTCAGCCTCAGTAATGAATGCCAAGAGAAGGCAAACCTGTGAAAACTTTTTTTTGCTCTGAAATTTAGTTTAATCACCGGAGTTAGCAGTGACAACGTGACAAACAATACATTTGCACACAAATGAATCATTTAGGAAGTAGGGAGCACCGAGGGAAAGTCTGTCAGGAGCCTCTGCATTCATTAAAGCCATCTGTTCACATAGGAAGCTTCATTGAAAGCCAGACATCACAGACTGGCTCATTCTGCGCCGGAGAAACTATCGCCTCACCAAAATGTGGGCACCACTGGCTTATAGACGGCAGAAATGGCAAAATGCCTCGTGTTTCTTGATGAGATCATTTCTCCAAAAAAAGGCTGTTTTATTTTGTGTAAGAGGGAAGCCTCTGTGTTCCGCTGTTCAGCTCCAACAGAGAAAATAATTGGATGATTTAGGTGAATCATTTCAGTGGATTTCGATGGTGTGGAGGAGCATCCACGTCTCTGGGGTTATCAGGCTCTCAGGGATGAAAAACTCATAAGGATTCACCAGCAGGCTCAAATTCCGCACCTTTAATCATTGATAAGGAATAAACTTGAGGGCCACTGGCGTCACGACCTTTTGACGTGTCAGCTTTCCAACCCCATGGCTCCTGTCTCCCTCAACCGCGTCTAGCTCGCTGACCTCAATACTTTTGTTCAACTCAAAATTTGTTTTGACAGCTAATTTCACATTTCTCTGTGTTTAGACGTTAACTTCAGATGTTTGGAAGAATCATCATGACATGCTAACATGTACTCCACTATAATTCATTATAGGCAGTGTATGCAGACGTGACTTCCCACAGGGAGAAAAGAGCTAGAATCATCTTTTTTTGCAATTAAAAAAATTATTTATGGCAACACATTATTATAGTACTCTAACCTGTAGAACATACACAAGAGAGCTAAAGATCCGAGACAGTCTAGCTGGTTAATATGTTGCTGAATTTTACACGACACAAAGATTTAAGGGAAATAAAAAGTATTATGATTTTAAGAAAAAAGTACAAGGTAATAATAATAAAAATTTGAATTAATCACTCTACTTCTTCACATCCACTACCTGGAATTAAGTTTAATAAATATTATGTTGGATTTCTCGTTTCTTTAGACTCGGAATATAAATAAATATATTTACATTTAAACTTTAAATGTTTTTAAATTCCTGCAAAATAATGTCTATCCACATGGGGGCAGTGTACGCGTGGTTGTAAAGAGGTGATGAGATGAATTTGTGTTAAATAATTTGAAAAATCTTATTTTTCAAACACAAACCAGAACACATTACTTCTTTAAATTAATGTAATGTATGTTATTTACATTTAATTTTCATTTGTTCTGGCATTACTTTCTTTTCCCTCTGTTTTTTCTGAGCAGGACATTTGAACGGATAACAAGAATAGTGGCGCTTTATTCAGCCATTTTTATGTATGTTTTTTTAATTTAAATTAAACAGAAATATTTGAGTTTCTTCAGCAGCTTCTGAGGTGTGTTGAGGAAGTAGTGCTCCTTCAGTCAAATGCTCACTAGACACAAATTAGACTTCATAGAAGCACAGCAGACACTGGTCCAGTTTACTTTCCAGTAAACAATATAATCACATAGACATCCTTTTAAAAATCTGTGCCAAGATTTGTGGTATTTTCTTGTCTTTTGTATTTTTTGTTTTAGTTTAGATCGGGGGTCACTGACGTGGTTCCTGTTGGACTGACCCAATGGTAATACTGGGAGAATCTATAATGCAATGTCATTAGTCATCCATAATTATATATATTAAGTTATTTCAGTGTGTGTAAGTGTGTCAAAGTGATTGTAGCCCAATGGGTCACACTGAGCCCTCAGAACTCGTAGTTTCAAAAGTCAGTATCAGTATTTGCTTCACACAAAGAAACATGTCAACGCACATGTCTTTTCTTCAGGTTTATTAAAAGAAATAGATTTAAAGAATCAATGTTTAGACAACCGATTGTGATCCGTCAAACCCGCCTGAATACTGCCTGAAAGTCTCTCCCAACAGCGGCTCCAGGGCCTCAGCCAAGTGGAAGGACCGAGCTCGAACAGTGCAGGAGATAACTCCCCCAACCACGGCCAGCACCAGCACCGAGGCCACGATGGCGATGGTGATAATCTCTGACAAAGTGTAGGCTTGGCCTGTGGACAGTGTTTTGTAAGGTCAGTGGTGTTTGAGCAAAGTTTCGAATGTGCTGATCTACCTGGCCACTGGACTTCATAGGTGTAGCCTAAGTTGTCGGAGGCTGGAACAAACATGGCTGCGTTGGTGATCGGGGGCCAAAATGGAACCATGTTGAAGCGACTGTTGTGTCCAATAGGTGCGTTCTCTTCCGGATAAACCAGCTCACCTGTGAACAGAGGAACATCTCTCTATCACCGCCCGTTCTTCAAAATGAATGATGCTTTGTAGACGTGTGTTTGCCCACCCGGTCGGTGCCTGCGGAGCCACTCGTCGAAGACGGCGTCGGTAAACGTGTGAAGCAGAACAAAGATGGGATCGTTAGGCGAGAGATGAGTCTGCCCACCAGTCCCATTAAGAAAGAGATGGGCCAGATTGTGGAGGCTACGGATAACTGGGTCATACGCTCCCTTGGGGGCGCTGTAGCCTGAAACAAATTCACGAAACACACCATCATTTCCAGTAAGGACTTGCTAATGGTGGAAGTGAAAACCGACCTTCAATTGTGTTCCTGAAGCTCTCAGAGGACGTGGAGTAGTACGGTGGAGTGTCAAAGGTGTTGAGCTCCAGACAGTCCAGCACGTCCTGGGGCTCCGGCAGCCTCTGCACCATGGCTCTCGCTGTGTTTCCCGCTGGGTTCCGCCTGATTGGACTGGTCTCTGAGTCTGCATGTCAAGGGTGGAACACCGGTCAGATCGCAGGATGATAGAATCGCGAAGGTGCTCATGCTGGTTGGAGTTATCTACGACATCGCAAAGAGGATGGAGGAGGTGATCGGACTCGCAAGTCCACCTCTTAACATCTCAAATCTGTTCACTACGAATAGAAAACATGTCTAGAAGTCACATGGTCTCCCCTGTGATCAAAGGAATGCAGCCATATTAAGTCATGGTAGCTCGATTGAGGCATCTCCTCCAGCCATGCACGGAGCTGCTGGTTCGTGCTGGAAGTAGCAGACCTGTCACGACTAGTTTAAGTAGTAGACTAGATTAGTAGGCTACTTCTAACACAACTTGACATCTTCATTATTGCTCCTCCATTCCTTAGACTTTACATGGTAGGTTTCTTAGAAAACACTTTATTCTTGGGCCGGTCACAAAGCCCTGAAATAGGATTTGAATTTGAAGATTATGCTGCTGAGTGAGATCAAACAAAAGAATGTGAATTAGGTTTCAAAGTGCTTCAGTTTGTGCCGGCGCAGGACTAGATCGGATCTCTGCAAATCCGATCACCCTAAGTGCGTCTTGTACAGCTTCTCTTATGACCTATTAGCAAGAACGACTTCCATAATGTCTTTTGCTTCAGATGCACGTATAACGTGGGCAGAGCCGCTTCTAACTAACTGAAGTTATTGCAAGCGATATCGACAGCTGTGAGGTTTTATTTACTGCAGCTTATGTTCCACATGCTGTTTTTTATGAGCTCTTTGCCCTCTTTTAGTTGCAGCAGAGACGACTTTGATTGTCTTCCTCAGGCTCACGGCTCGACTTACTGTTGCAAACGGTGCCAAAGGTGTCGTAGTCGTCCACACTTTCACAAATGACTCTCCACTGGGAAAACAAGGAGTTAGCACTGATGGAGTTCATATCAAAAGAGCTGCGAGCACCGAGGAGGTCGTCTGTGCAAATATCGCACTCGCTGCCACCAATGGCAAAGTTCCAGAAGGGCAGAGCAAACGTGGGGTCACCCAACATGTCCTGTGTACACACAAGAAAACACCTGATTGTTAGTTTTGACACTCATTTTACATAAGAGATTGAACCGTTAACTTGGAGCTGGGCTAAAGGCCCGCAGGCCAGCTCTCGCCCTTCAAACTATTTGGAGTGCTGTCCATTCATTCAAAAATAAAGAATTACTTATCAAAAAAGCTATCAAAACTGCATGTTTAGCTTATGTTGGAACCTTTGTGTTGGTTTTCGGGAAAGCTTGTTTATTTTAGTAAACAAAGAAGTTTGAAAGAACTTCTGCACCTCCTTTAATAATGACGGAAATCAGATATGGAAAATAAGGATATATGTTCCCTATGTGTTTATACAAACATAATTTCTTGATGGAGCCAAACATCACATTGACGGGGTTGATGTGTGAACGAACTCACTTGCATGTCTGTCTCTAGTTGCACCAGGTGATAACGATGCCATGTTACGAAGCCTGGTCCCTCATGTGAAAAGTCCACGCCTCCGAAGCTGCTCTCTCCGGGTCCCAAAAACGTCTTGCTGACAGAGAAGTAGTGGCTCCACACAAAGTAGTTGTATATGGTGATGTTCTCAAACTGAGGCGTGTTGCCGTCGGGGCCCAGTATCTCCTGGTACCTACAGATTTCAATATGATTGGAACATTTTCAAGCCTTTTATTGAATACATCTCAGTCAATACATATTTCAATCAGTGATCTCGAGAGTGAATGAGTCAAGCTATTAAGAAGAGAAAGATCTTGAAGTGATAAAAATACTAATAATACACACTGTTGAACATTTTAGGTGTTCATACATGCTATGATGCTGAGTTTCCAAAAGTGGCGGTGAGTTGGAGATACTGAAGTTGTCATTGGGCGTGAATGCACGAGACAAGCTCTTTCTACGCTAAAACATGAAAGAATGGTGAAAAGAATGACGCAGTGGAGATCCGATCTACGAAGTGTTGTGTCCCAAAACATGTAACTTTTGCCGCTGCAAGTGAAAGCAAAATCAATCACCGTCTTGTGCAGATGACGAGGTCCGGGTGGACGGTCCGTTTGGCTCGGTCAAGAGCGCTCACGAAGGCCTGTTTCTCAGCTGCACTCAGCTGCATAGCATTCCTTCTTACTGGAGAGAATGGAGTAGAATTGAAGGAGCTGAGGACGTAAGTCTGTCACTGATACATATGAACAATTTAAACTTCTCACCCACAGAGATCCTCTGATCACAGTTCGGTCCAGACAGCCCTTGTCGACATCGGCCGCAGTTGTAGCCACTGAAATTTCCAATGCACTGGCAGGTACGGTTGAAGAATCTCAGGGGCCACCGCTCCCTGTCATCACGCCCTGTATAAGGGTACTGTGGCCCGTGGCGCCGGTTGTCTACAGCTATGTCCACACACTGGCCCCGTCCTGTGCTCGAGCCACACTCGTCCCCAGCTACACCGGTTGGAGATGGGCAACACTGGCCACTGCGAAGTCCATCTACGGTCACGCATTCTCGAGGGAACTGTGCCAGACTCCTTGTAGCACATATTGACACCAACAGGAAGCTCACTGTCCAAAGGCTGCCCAACAAGAGGCCAAGTCAATTGAAACAAATTTCAAGATCCACCATTTTATGGGAAAATAAGGAGTATATTATTAAATGATGAGTAAATACGATTATTTTTTCAAATTGTTTCTATTGCAAATGTTTGGCTAGATAATATTAAGACCAGTTTTTGATCTGTATTAGTCAGTACATTACTTTTAAAAGATTTTGCTATTTGAATCTGATTGCAGTCATGAATGGAGCTTCTTTTGAGAATAGTCCTCATTTAAATATTTAGTCTTTCTTACCTTGAAAGAATCATGTTGACGCTCCGTGTACACGTTCCCCCCAACAGTGGCTCCTTCCCTTTTCCCGGCTTAAATAGCTAGTGCCCGCATGACCAGGTCCTAGTGTGTGCACGCAACTGAACATGTGATGAAAACACTTGAGGGAGGAATTCTTTTCAAACATTCAATATGAAATCATTCTTTCACAAAACCACCAACTGTAGCTCTGAATATATGTTTTACTAAAACACGACTTTAGTCAAAGTAAAAAGCATGATTTCACGTAACACAAACAGACCTCTCTCTTCCATCTTTCCTCCATGATGTTTTTGAAAGTAGATCAGGCAATTACTGTGGATTATTAGCAGTTATCAGATGCCAGCGAAGAGAATTAAGTCAATTTATTGTGAGCAAAAAATAAATCTTCTTTGTTTAAATGATTGGTGGATTGGAGCTCCAACTCATTGTTCCAGTGGTTGTCAGGGATCAGAAATAAGGTTGTTTTTTTTTTGTTTTTTTTAAGTAAACCAGAATTGATCTGAACCTGACACCTACAAAAAGAGTTTAATTAACTACACAAATGATTACATATTTCTAGGGTGTATATGTGTATCTTTCCATTCTTACGAGGAAGAGTTTTGATTCTAAGTTTTGGAAGAAACCAGACTCTTAATTTATCCATCATCAACAACCTTTATTCCATGAAAAGGATAACTAGAATTGGCAGTTCATAAGTTTGACAGTGAACCAATGGGAGGTATTGTACCACACAAATCTATGTGAAGACAAAGTTGTCCGTTCTAAAGCTTTTATTTAGTGGATGTCATGAAAATAATAAATCAAAGCAAGGACAGCATCGTTCGACAGACGGTATCAGAGTCTGATGTTTGTGTTTTGAATGTGTATTTAGGAGCTTTATTTGTATTTCTACTTCTGCTCTGAACTGTCTGATCCCGGCAAAACGTTTGACATGTCATCTGTAGAGCCGAGTGGGAGGTTTTCCATGTTTGTCACATGCTGTTCTTCCTGTCTTTCCTTGTCTTTATGTGCAAGAGTAGAAGCCGCTTCCGACGGATCAATCAACAGTATCCTGTGAAGCACAACAGCAGACTATCAGAGGCAGATTTGTCATACCGCTGTCACTGAGGTTTAGGTAGATTCTGTGTATATTTTCCCAAGAAAATAACATTAAAATATAATATAATATATTGTGAACAAAAGAACTTGTGAATACACATGCTTCTTCTCGTATGAGTTGCTTGAGAAATGGTGAAATGTACTCTCATCAAAAGATCATGTTTTCAGATGATGCTTATCTATCGGCTCCTTCAGCAACTGCTTCGTATCAGAGCGATCGGCGCTCCGTGTGGTAGCACACGCCAGATCAACTCCGATAGATAGCGTCAACCGTCTGCTGGTGAGAAGGAGAGGCCGAGGTCTTTCCAGATCAATACACTTCTCGCCCACGTTTATGAGGAAGAATCCAGATACCATGTGGGGTTATTAAGTTAAGTGGAGGGTCAGGTGGTCAGGGGGGATGTGGGCTTTGCAGGATACAATACTAGCAGCAACATTGGAGGCGCAAATGTTAAGTGTCAGCATCATAGTTAGCAGACAGAGTGAGGACATATGAGGACACCATCAACACGCCACAAGATAGTATTTAACCGAGGTGTCTTGTTTGATCTCACATCTCATAAAGTTGTGTTTTTGTTGAATCAAATTTTTTTTTCTTAATAAAGTTGAATTTTGTTATCAACGGTTGTTTGACATTCAACCATTTTTTTGAAGTGTAGTAACAGTTACCAACATGAAATGAAGAAAAGACCTTAACTGGTATTTTTACACCATTCAACACATCTTTGTCCTCATAACGTTCATTGTTACACTCATTTCTCCATCAATAACATGACCTGCGGTTCCCACTAACAATCCTTATGTTCTCAACAATCTTCATCCTACAAACAAAGCATTTCATCGATAAACTGAGCTTTTTTTACAGAACCACAACTGGATGGTCAATAAATGGCAGCGTTGTATTGAACTAGCTATTGGCACATTAGCATGAACAGTACATTTGTGTTATCAGCGCTATAGCTAACTTAGTCTTTGTACACATTTTATTTTACACGTTGTTTCCTGGTGACAAGAATATATTAACCACAAGGATGTGTGCGGATTTGCTCGTACTGCTGTGTGTCTCCGTTGCTGGCAGGAAGTGTCTCATCACTGACGTCTTCTCCTGGAGCTGCCTCGGGCTCCTCACATGACCGATGGCAGGCTCTGGTGCTGCACAAAGACATGGACAAATGTATTTTTCTAGATGAACAAACATACTATACAAGTCTTGATTTCCACAAGGTCCAACAACAGAGAGGGCCATCTGTTGGTCTACAAATTTCCTTTTCGTTGTTTATTTTGTCTTTAATATTTAAATGAATATATTATTATTATAACATGCACATTTATACTGAATACATCCAATGCCATGTAAGAAAGTGTCTGTTTTCCTCTGTGTCAATACTAGATACATACTGTAGCATCATGTGTAAAGTGAATCTTTAAATGTTTATCAACGAACATAATTGAAATAGACTCTAACAAATATGTTAAGCACTGAAGACCTAAATACCTGTTTTTGTTTCGACGCTGAAGGATGTAGACAACAATGACAACTGTCTCAAAGACCAGGAAGGCAGCAGCAACAATTGCTCCGATTTTCCACGCCTTCATTGAAGATGTTCCTGAAACTATACAAAACAAGATAAATGTGATTCTCAACCTGTAGAAATATTTTCCTTCCTGTATTCCTTTGTGATTTGATAAAGGCCTTATTTGTTAGTAGTTTTATGTATTGTAGTCAAAACTGATGATGTTTGACAAAGGATTGAAAATATTGTTTGAAAATTGAAAATATTATGATTATTATTATTATTATGATGATCTGATGCACAAGTTAAGTTAGTTAGACATTAAATAAACACATGTTTATGAAGTGGTATGGTTGTAGAAGAGATGTTAGAATAGAAGTGTGCAAAAACATGACCATAATATTCTATGATGTACATGATGAGGACGTGTCACGATAAAGGGGAAACTGAAACATTACCTGTGGTGAGTTCTGTTCCCTCCACGGGGTCATGATTTGGGCCAGCGTCAGGTTCGACAGGCAGTGTGACTTTCCCGTAATTATCTCGTGTGGGTTTGGCCACAAATGAGCCGGCCAAAAGGTCATCGCTCGGGGTCATGATGTCATTGTCGTCTACGTGCTCCTCCTCGAGCAGAGCATTCTCTCTTTTCACCTCTTCACCCAGGGTTGGGCTCAGGAGTGGAGTCTGTAGCTTCAGGCTCTGTTCCAGAGAGGGTCCAGCAGCTTGCTCTGACGCCGGGGCAGGGATCAGTGGAGCCTCTAGAAGAGATGAGTGGTATGTGACATGCACGTGAAAATGAATCTCAGGCCAAGGTTTAGGTACTGTTGAGTGAACGTACGGAATGCGGAATGATAGCCTTGTGTGCGAGTTACAAGTTGCCGAAAGTTCACTCACATTGTTACTCTAATCTCTGCAGCTAAGTGCTGAAGCTGTCGAGGAGATTTTACCACAGTAATGAACATCTTCTCTTATATAGGTTCAAAAGTCAAATAAGAAATTGAGTTTGTAACCAGTATATATCTACCTAAATATGTATAAATATATAGTGTTTCTTGTTTTCACATGCCTTCACCATGCATTAATAGATACATATATGTTATTTAAAATCATGATTGTACTGTATTTTTGCCTCTAAACATAATTTGGAAGGATTTCTTGTGAAAGTGGGTTAAGATGGAAACAGGCGAAGTGAAGCTGCTGAGTCTAACACAACTGAATATTTAAAGAGTGAAAGTTTTTTAAGTGTTTGCTCTCTAGAGAAGAGAGATTTCTCATTTTTCAGCGGATATCTTCCAGCTGGTGTATTTGTGCCTCACATGTCCTGCATTACTAGAAACATAGCTGCGAAGATGTGCATCTCACTGTGATCCTCTTCTTCACGTCCACGTGAGTCCTCCTTTGAAACCAGTTCTTCTCCATCTGGTACCGGGTGACCCTCCTCAATCTCTGGGTTTTCTGAATCCTCTTTGACGTCCAAAGCGATGTCAGCTTCTTCTCTGCTCTCCATAATCTTGTCGCCAACTTCCTTGTTTGTTCCTTCACTTTCCAGACCAGGATCTAGGGTGTACTGACTCAGACCATTTGTTCTCAGGTTGTTCTCCACTATTGTTGGTTCTTCTTCCTCTAACTCTTTCATCATCATCTCTGAAACAGTTTCTACCTGTCCTTCGTCCTCACCTGGCCCAACATCATCAACTTTGAGGCTTAAGTCAGCTATATCTGTCTGCTGCTCTGAACCTCCTTCTAGAAGAGCAGGGGATTTTCGAGGCTCCAAAGCTTCTCCCCAAACCTCGTCCTCTACCTGCTCTTCATTGCGTCCTGGCCCTACACCATCTTCAGCTGAATCTCTACCTGTTTCTTGCGAAGGAACTGCCACTAACTCTTGGTTGACTTCAACACCAGGAGACTCCTCCATGACCTCCACTGTGGCTGCTTCATTGGCATCTGTTTCTCCAGCCGTCTCATCCTTAACTGCAGCATCTCCCTCACCTAGATCTTTCCAATTCCCAGCTACATTAAACACTTGTGTCTCTGACATCTGCTTCTCTGTAACGCTGACGACTCCATCCTTGGCTTGTATATCTACTGCATCGTCCACCAGCTCAGCTTCCTGGCCAGTGTTCGCCTCATCCGTCTCATCCTGTCCCTTTGTTTCTCCTTCCCTTTGTCCTAGTGCCGCCTCAACCACACGCTCCAGGAGCTCCTTCAGCACTTGTTTTGCTCCGTGACCCTCCACCTGTTCTGTGGCCTCCTGAACTGCCTGCTGAACATCTCTGAGATTAGGAGGGGCCACGACCAGCGACACCTCATCTTTGTTGTGGGGCAGCTGTGTGGTAGTTTCCAGGCTGATTGTGGAAATACCTGTAAGTTACCACAGAATAAGTGAACATGCCAACGTATAACTCAAGACAGATGCGAACTCACCCTCTGCAGTACAGTGACAGATCCACAAAACCAGCAGGAGTCCCTTTGAAAAGCTGTACTCCATTATCTGATCCGAAAAGCTTCTCGCACAACACAACATTCACAAGAGTGTGTGGCCTTCCAGCGGGAGCGTACATTTAGAAAGGGGAGTGAAGTTTGCCAGTGACGTGGTCGCTTCGGTGGGTGAACCCCGGCAGGGGATGAGCTTCACTGAGGGGTGCGACACTGAAAAAATGTGTTCTGAAAGAGCAATTAAAGGTGTGCTGTGAGTTTGGGAGATAACTGATGTTGAGAAAAGCCCGGACTGTGCTGCCGAACTAAAAGATCTTTCCATCTAATGGAAAAATTAGAGGAAAACGATTTTTTGTCAGGTCTAATACAGTACAGATATAATCCAAAATGAAAAGCCTTTTCCTTTTCTGACAAGACAGGTGGACCCAACCTTTTTCCTACCTCGAACAGGTTGAATATCAGGATTATATTCACGGTAGAAGAAAGTAAAAATACAATAGCATGACCTGCAAAAAAACTATGATTAGGTGCATTGTAAAACATCTATAACGCTGAATCAGCAAGAGCTCTGGACTGATGACAAAAAGATGTTTGTGTATTTGCTGATTGTTTGCTGATGATGGTGTTTTATATGTGTGCGTCTTATGGCTTATACAGACTTGGTGCCAATGTGTGAGCATGGTTGTGTTAGAACATTATTTATATGGAAGAAGTTGTGTTTCTAAAGTATGTATCTTGATCATTTTCACTAGTCAAGAGTCATATGCTAATGTTATTTCAGAGAAAATCGTTTTTATTTTACTAAATGAAACACTCTTAGGCAGTAATGATAAATAGTCCTTTTTTTACGGTAACACAAGTCACACGGACCGGTAAGTGTCCCAGGGCGTTTGGGACCACTGCTTTAAGACATTCACAATATGTTAGACACACATGACCGTATAAATGTTGAATCATTGTTAATGTGAGCAGATTAATGAAAGTGTAATACTTTATGGAGTTTATGGTGGTATATGGTTTATATGGAGGAAATTCCAAGTTATGTCATGGGTGCCAAACATTTTAATATTTTACTTTAAGAATAATATATTATAAATGATGGTTTGAACTTCAAAAGAGATCAACAGAATTTGTCTTTGCAATCTTGAAAATGTACAAAGATACTGCGTTAAAGTAGCAGGAGATTTCGCCCCAATGACTGCAGCTAGCACAGTTATTGACTATTGAAGCTAGCCAGTTGAAAACTTTTCATTACATATTTTTCTTTGTTACAGGGTTTTGCGGTGAAACTCTTTAAATAAATCATCAACATAATGTTGCCTGCCTTGGATCTTACTTAGAGAAACAGTGTGTTAGTGGTGACCAGAACGATAAGAGTTCATGGATGTACGTAAAATATATTAAAATATCATTTTGCTCAAGAAATACATTTTGAGGTGTTTCACAGGTGCTAACTCTGTGTGAGTCAGTCTGGACATGGATAAATTGTGCGTGTCGTTCATAAAACTGTCACAATGACATCCTTTCAAGCACCCTCGAGGATCACCTCATTTGACTTGGTAAACGTTGAACTGTACTTTGTCGTACTTCATTATCATCAAACTTTCAACAATAAGTTGAATTTAAAGACTTGCTGTCAGATGTTTAATCTGTCATGATCGTGTCCAGTCTTATAGTCGCTGAAGCAATATCTGTTGAGGATGCTTTGACTACACGTGTAAAGTCACAGGGAGAGATAATCATGGGCTTCTTTTTTACGCAGCATTTTATTTATTTTCATATCCAGGTTAGCGTCTGTGGGACTTCCCTGCAGTGCGCCACAAAACATTGGACAGATTTATCATCTGAGGTTGAATAAAAATAGCAAAGTACTGATATGTCTTTGTTGATCCAAACAGTAAACACAGAGCTCTGTATTGAAATAAATATATCTAAACAATACTGACTCTTGTGAATACTGACAGTCTTGAAGTACCCATCTTTAAATAATTTGAAGAAAAGGTCGATATTTAACTCCTGCCTTTGTAAACCATCAGACCAGTAATGAAAGATGCCCAGTTATCGACCAACGTTGACAAATATCAATGTCATTTATTTTTACATTATTTTATTTATTTTTGTAATAATAATAAATTATTTTTAACAACCATTTAAACCATGTGGACCAGATCTGGGCTTTGGGTTTTAATACCTAAGAGATGAGATCTAAAAAAGAAAATCAGCTCTTAGGAAGCTGAATGAACCAGTTTCACGCTATCGTCTGACTTATCTGTCTTGTAACTCTGTTTCCATTTCCAAATCTTCTCGCCATTCAATGGCTGCCTCAATGACTGTCAACGTTGTCGTCATTCTTGCTCGTGCTTCTGTTAACCCTCCGAGCAAACACTGCCGCCACTCTCCGCACCCACTTCTTCCGATGTGCTCCCCGGAGAGATCCGACGATTCCCAAATGTCACGTGTTGGAGTGCAATAAAAGAGTAAACTGTGTAACAGACCTGCTGATATTTAGCTGCAGCTCCAGCATTGTGTCTCAACACTCACTTAATATACTGCATCATATTGACTCCAGACAGTAGTACAAATGAACATAAGGAGGTTAAACACTGAAGTATTTATATTTTGGTTTAAAAGCTGTCAGTGGCCAAGTAGAGTTACATGTACAGGAGTATTTATCAGAAACTTAAACATTAAACATCTCTCTATTGTTACAGTGCAAAACAATAAACTGCAAAGACATGTCATCTTTTTAATTAAAAAAAACATTAGCAAGTGTGTGCCACTTCATTTTGGTCCTAATATTCCTGAAAAGTAACGAGCTACGGTAACATATGGTTGGGTTTGGAGATGTTTCCTCAGCAGAGCTGCACTTCATGTAACCTTTGAATGGGATCAAGTGATCCTGCAACACTCTCATGTGAGATAACCCCGAGCCAGCACTATGGAGTTAATGCGGCTGATTGTGAACCCAGAACTGTCGACTCTGATGATGAACGCGACCGCACTTCTCTTTTCCTCGTGGTCGTCATGTTTAAAAAGCGTCTCTGTTATCGTCGCGTCGATGTGTTTGACACTTCAATGGCACATTTGCTCCCCGGCTTGTCAGGAGCTGCTGCTTATCGCCTCAAAACAAAACACAGTTAAACAAAAATCTGTCTGGAGGGCATCACCTGAGCACGAACATGGATCTGAAATCGTTTCCCTGTTTTGCCGACTGTGTTGAATTCTAATGAAGTCGTCTTAACTTTCACTGAAGACTGAAAATTTGAGCTCTTTCATTGGTATTTTCTGTGTGGTTCGTGACTGCAGGGTATTATAGGTCTGAGAGGTCAAACATTCACATGAGCTTCTCATTGTACTCTGACCGACACAGCACTTTTTCGTCAGGACTTGTGACACAGCTTCACTCGCTGGCAGTTTTTCTTGTTTAATGAAAAGTGACCTATAAGTTCTTTATAGTCTTTTCTGAGACAGCATTTGTATTTTCTAGTGTTAAGTCAACTGATGTTCTTCATCAAAAGACAGAGGAGATTGGATTCATTTGTCATTTTGAAATACCTCAAAGTGATATTGCAAGACATGGGTTTATTGTTTAAACACATAGGTGACATATAGGTGACTATAAACCTCACATTTTTAACTCAATTGTTATCAACTACTAGCTCAACTCAAGTTATTTATTTTAGGATTTTCTTTTCTCTGGACACAAAAAAACATTGGTTTTACACAAAAAGTCTCTTTATCATCTCTTAACATTCCTGACTTATTTTTTTGTCAAAGTTGCACTGAACAATTGAAACCATCTTTGAATATAAATACAGTTTTTATACATTTCTAATTCATGATGATAAGTGGTGCGAACATGATGAAACATCAGTTTCGTTGACTGCATCGTGCCACTCCCTGTCGTCCTCTCAGGTCTTAGGAGTGCAGCTCAATATTTGTCTGGTGGACGTTAGAATGTCTAATGTGCGCTTCATGAAAGACGCGTGGTGTGTGAGCCGCACGATGAGGCCCGCTCCTCAACTTGCTCGCTTTCTTTCCAACTTCCTAATGTGGAGAGAATTTTGCACGTAACCTTTCAAAAAACAAGCCCGAGTCTGAATCAGTGATATTAACAGAGTGGAAATATAACAGACATCAAGTCTATTTCACTTTCAAGACCGTTTCTTTCTCATTCAGTTGTTTTTTGCTTGTTGTTTTTTCTAAATACAATAAAGAAAACAAGGGAAATTAAAAACGGGAGCTGTCATTTTGCTACAATTAAAAATATCATTTATTTTAAGAGGATGTTACGAACATAAAACAAGTTCTTCATGGGACCCCCTGAGGGCTGGATCTCGTCACTGGACTTCAGGCTCAGCAACCAGTCAAAAGTATTTCTGCAGAAATGCTCCAAAGCTCTGATTAACCTAATTCTCCCTCCCATGGTGAAAGAATGTTTGTTTTAAATTCATGCTTGCAAAATAGATGAAACTATGTCGACCTATAAGTTTTACACTGAAACCTAAACTTAACAACTATGGTGATCATAATGAAAAGAAGTCCATTCTGACGGTGAATAAAAGAGGTTTTTATTCCATTTGAAACATAACGGCTGTCACAAGTGTATTTCTGCCAGCATATGTCTTGTGAGGAGCCTGTGGCACCTGAGAGATCAGCCGTCGTCAATTGAAGTGTTGTAAGTTAGTGTCCAGCTGTTCTCAGCAGGATACAGACGGAGGTTCATCCAGAGTTAGGTCAGGCCCAGCAGAATAAGAGAAAGTGACATGAAACAAAGGTTAAAGTAAACTTTTGGAGGAAATATCACAGTTAATAAGTATCTGAGCATCAATGCAACCGTTGACCATGAATGAGCTGTTTTTAATTTGAAAGTTTGTTGGTTCATTTTGAATCTTCTTCTTGAAGGTCCAGGACAACCCTTTACAGACCCTTCAGCCAAGGAACAAAAGTGTCAAAAAGATGTGTGTTAATATAGATCCCTGCATGAATCACATTCACAACAACAGTTCACGAAATTATTTTTTAATTCCTTCCATAAATCGTCGGATGCAGTAAAATCTACAGATATCCTCAATATTGTCATAAAGAGCCGTCTGCTTGACATAATTGTCAAAAGCCACCAGAGGGGGCTATTACCTTTTAATTGGTGTGACTTTTGATGAACGTCATTAATAAATACAGGTTTAACACTTTAATTATCTTCACATGACTCGAATATTCGGTGTATCTTTTAAGCCACAGCTGGACAGTTATGTCACACAATTAAAATTGCTGAACACGCATCTATGTCATGAAAAGGAAAAGTATAAATGAAGAAGACATAATTAAAAAGTCATTAACATGAGTCTGTTGAATCTTTCTTCCTTAATTATCGCTTCTCTTTTTCCCCTGCATGCACACGATCTGCAGTTTCACGAGGAGAAAAAAAGAGGTTCTCCTGAATATCTAGGGCATCTTTTTAGGTCACCAAAACATTCATACAAACTCATGAAATATCTAGAGAAGTTACCTTTTTTGCATATATGGAGATGTGAGCCTTCCTGCCGACACAAACAACAACAACAACAACAAGATAAACCAACAACAGGAATAATGTATGCTCTCATTATTATTCCTATTTTGAGTTCTAATTTATTCAGCGTTAGTGAGGGAACAGCCTTTTCAAAGGAGAAAAAGCATCATGAGTGGCTTGTTGATGAGGCAGTTAAGTTAAAACAAATTATTCAGTTTTACCCTTTTTTTTCCCACTCTCGCACGCAAGCACGTGCACACATCACACATCACTCTCGGTTCAGACTTCAAGCAGCGTGATTTGCAATGAATTAGAGGGGAATTTGTTGTGTTGCTCTTGTTTGTGACTCTGAAAAGGTCCTGTCATCGGCTGCTCAAAGGCTAAAGCCTCCACCGTCAGGGCCACACGGATGACGACGGTATATCATGGGCCTTGAACGCAGCACCGCTACTTTAGTTCACCAATGCTCCACGTGACATTGACAGACATTTTAAACGGAAGAGTGTTTGACGTTGTGAAACGTGTGAATGGTGTGTGTCCGACTCATATTTTCAGGGTAAGACAGCTAATGCATGAAAGAGTGTCGTTGTTTGCCGTCCTCTGACGCTAAGAAAAGGAAGAAACAATACCTCCCTACACATTCTGCTTCCTCTCGCAAACAGAGCACTTATATAAGACACCATTGTGGATTACATAAATGTCTAAAAGTGATCAATATTTCATCCTCTGTTCGTTTGATGTGTTTGCTAATTGGATATTTATGTTGTGAGTCTTCGCTCTGAAACCCCCCCATTTGTCTGTTGGTCTGCACATAGTCGTAATGTTTGTGTAATCACGTGTGCCCGTGTGCGTGCGCGTGTTAAAGGACCCACGCGTCAGCACTTGCACATCATGTGGATGTTTCATCTCTCCTCAGCTGATCCAGCAGGTCTGCGAGAGGCTTGTCTTGCTGATCCTGACAATGACAGGCTGGTGATCAATGAGAAGAATGAATAGAACAAAACAACAAAAGGAGGGTCCAGCAGAGGAACGTTTAAGTTGGGTATAATAAGTGTTTTCACAGACGATCTGCAGAGGGATCAGGGGCGGGTGTGAAGAAAAAGGAAAATGGCTAATTGGATAAAATCCACAAGAGTCTTTGGAGGTACAACTTTCACCTGTCATCATGAGATGTGCCTTATTTTAGCGGCCAAGGGAGGGAGCTGTTGAGTTTTAATTAGAGAATCCCCAAGGAGCAGAGTGTAGCCTGCCAAAAAGAAAAAGGGGGAAAAAAAGAGTAGAGTAGTGATGATATGAAAAGGGAGGAGGAGTAGGAGGGGGATCAGGAGACTTACTAGTTCCTACACACTCCATTACGTCATCATGGATCCTTCTCCCAGACTCCCATACCTCCTACCCTATTCCAGTAAACAGCAAACATCAGCTCATCCGGTTTGACATTTAATATCAGATTTTAGCAATTCAGATCTTTGGAGTTACAATAGGTGTGAGCGAGCTAGAGAGGGTCTGTGATCTCAGGTTCTTAGCCCATCTTTGCTGAGTCCTGAGGACAAGACAACATGTGCCATCAACTGAAACCAATCATTTTTGGATAATATTCCTTTAGCAGATATACTGTATTTCCTTATATACGGGCAAACTGTCAAATCATTCTGATTCCTCTTTTTTTGGAACCTTAAAAATATGTTTTAAAAAATGTAAATTAAATTTTAAGGAATTGTTGACAGACAAAAAAAGAGAAAATAGGCTTTTGTTGGTAATCAGGAGTAGGAACTTGAGATCACTTATTTCTAGAGTCAAAATATTGTACAATAATCTAAATTAAGATGATTTGCATGTGTTCACTGTTGTTTTTTTTCTTCTGATTCTATTTCCTGCCTGGTGTGAATATCTTTATTAATGAACAAGCACATACTGAGGTTGAACAATCAAATGCTCAACATATTCAGTGCCTCTGACTGGATAGTACCACCGTACAAGAGAATGTTTTCTTGTTAGTTAAACATGACAGCGGCTGCAGTCTTCAGAGCTATTTGGTGTTGGAGACAGCTTTACTGCTCATCAGACTTACAGCACCTCTGCCCCTCTGCTGATGTGTCTGCTTACGTGACTGCCTCCTCAGCAATTCAGCAGAAAGTTGTCTAGAAGTGCACCCGAGGAAGACGTGGAAAAGGAGCAGCGGTGCATTCACAATTTCCTTCTCCTTTACATACTATTTAAATACTGCTGGAGTATTCGCTGTCCAGGTCGCCGGAGTGATTTAGGTCTGGCCTTCGCATGGAGTGACCTAAGAGTGTGCTAATAATCCCGACCGCTCTCTTCTCGGCTGTGTGGAGGCAGCTCAGCGCCTTCAGGTCCCAAATAACCCGTTTGAGTTGATTTCGCTGCCACTGCAACTATTGCAGTCATATCATCAATCATTAGACTTTTCTGCCCTGTGCTTGAATCAGGTTTATCTTGCTGTGAACACATTTAGTGTAACACTATCTGTGTGTGAGTGTGTCTCCTACTGTGAACACAGATACAGTAACACACACCAGTGGATATGTGTGTGTGTGTGTGTGTGTGTTGAAAATTGTGGGGAGAGCAAATGGAGGAAGTGGATGTCTGAACCAGCAGGCACCAAATAAAAATGTAAAGTAACACTTGTGAGACAAGGGCCACATTGTCTTCTTCTCTCTCTTACACACACACACACACACACACACACAGTGCCAGGTGCATTGGTAGTTGTCTGCGGTGATAAAGCAGCTACTCCCAGGCAGAAATAGGTCAGAGAGTCTTGGGGTCTCTGGAGAGAGAGGAGCTGGACGAGCTCTCTCTTTCTCATACACATGCAAGAATACAGTATGCGCGCACACCAGGATTACTTCTTACATAGATTCAAGCGACCATTCTGCTGCACCCTACCACACTCAGGGATGATATATTTTGCGTGAAAGATATGTATTTATTGATAAAATACCTGCTGGGACCTTTAACACATTAGTTCTTGTACACATGGAAAAAAAGCTGTAAATCACCTCTGTTGCATGAGATGAATTGCAGTAATTGTTATTTTTTCTTTATCTCTTTGCTTCAGCATATATGTTAAAAACAGAAGATTGAAATTGAAAAAGTAAAGAAGTTGCAGAGCTAAGATCCAAATTCTAACTTATAACTAAGGATTTTTTTTTTTTTAATCAATTAGTATTGCCTTTTGGACCCCCATATATTTTTGTTGGCATGAATTCCACCAGTCAAAATGAAATGTTGCATTCGTTTAACTAAAAACAACCACTGTGGAAGATTTTGCTGCTAAAAAAAAGCCAAGAACTCATGGTAACCTTAAATACAAAACCATAACCTTGAACCTTATCCTACATCATGTTTTATTTGATGGATGTTCAGGCACAAATATATGTGTTTGGGAACCCCTAGTCTAGGTGGCTACAGCTGGAACTAAGGAAGCTTTAAGGAGACACTTTATGCTCGAGGACCAAGCCTTGTAAGGCGATGAATAATTTTCTCTCTCTTCTTTCTTTCTTTCTTTCTAAGAAGAAAGCATGAGTCGTAAAAAGAGCTCAATGGGGTCGACGGTCTCAGAGAATATCCATGTCCAGTACATGATTATGTGCGTAATGAGTGAATAACATCTTTTTGTTTGTGGTGCAAGTATCTCACCCTAAAAATCGTTGTCTCAAAACCACAGCAAATCAAAATACTGTATGTCTTTTAGCTCAGCTCTCTTCACTAGAGCAGAGTTTTGAATTGCTGAATCAATACAATCACTAACCAACTTGCTGCGCCGTTTGTGCCCGAATTCGTTCATCTTTTCTCTTCCCACTTATTCAGTCCATCCAATTTCTCTCTGATACTTGATCGTTTTTATGAGGTTTGATTATCACAGATTCCAGCACTCCAAATGCAATGTTGCATTACTTCAACTTGAAGGACGTGATAAAAGCGATCTTTTCTTGTTTACATCAAAATAAAAAACATGAATGTTTATTATTCTTGAATTGAAAAAACACTTGTGAAATAAAAAAAAGATTGTGTATTTTAGGTACAAAGCAGTATAAACTTTCTTAAGCCGTGACTTGGCTTCCATATCTGGAAGTGGGATTAGCAGTGCTGCCAGGGGTATGGGAATGATGTTTACCTGGGAGAATGTGCTTCTTCTAATGGAGCTTAGTCCGCCCCATGAACATGCTGGGACTACTTACTTGCAAGGATTAGTGGATGTATATAGCATCAGGGTCATATGATGAGACTCCGTTCATTAATGCAAGTGTGAAGAGAGATAGCTCACCGCGGGTTGCGAGTCTTTAATATTGGCCGATTGGAGATTAGTGGCCGCACATAAATCCACGCATGTTTAGCTCTTAATAATGCTATGTTGTTTGCCAGCCGGTTTCTGTCCATGGATGGATATCTGTTTGCTTGAATCAATATTCTATTTTTCAGTCTATTTGCCAGCCAGATCTGCCCAGTGAGTCGGCAGCTATTTGTTTGTGCCCAATCAATATTTTTGCAACATTTTTATCCTCTAAGCAAAACAGCTGCCATCGCTGGGAAAGTCCTTATATAACTCACCGTCAGATGAGTGACAGGGCTTGTTTGTTTATATGTGTTTTATCCTATTACACAGCACAGATTTGTTTTGTTATGAATGTGGCGTCATGGTTCAGAGTTTTTTCTCCGGATGAAAACACATTTACTCACTTGCTTGATCAGAGTTAATGAGAAAAATGTAAAGATGATCCTTGTGATAAGTAAAGATTGAGCACTCTGATCAGACTGGTCACCTCTGAGCCGATTTTTTCATAATGTAAGAGTCACATGAGATTTCTCTCCAGTCTCTCCAGGGTGTCCTGGGTCTCCCCTGTGGTGTCCTACAGGTGGTACATGCCCTGAACCTCTCACCAGCAAGGTATCTAGGAAGCCCCCTCAACTGACCAGCGAATGACCATGCTACCTCGAAGGGAGAGCCAGACTCTTTTTGGCCACTGGTACCACTACCCACTGTTCGTGACTATGGTTCCTAGAAAAAATTGGCCACCCCAACCATATACTAAACATACCGACCACCTTTGGTTATATTCCAAACATCTAGACAGCAGTGCTGCACATTGAGCTAATGATAACATTACCTTACACGAGGAGATGATATCAGCGAGATCAATCAATATAACCATGAAAAATATATCAAATAAGACCAGGTATATATTTGTAGTCCTGTGTGTCATCACCAGTTGCATCATTGAAGCTCAGTTCAAAATGGCCTTAAGCTGGTTTTTAATGGTGAAACCACAAGGATGGATTAGTGAGATGAGTACAATCATGTCAGTTTATGTCAGTTTATGTGCTGCTGAAAATTGATTGGTAGAGAAGGGGTTAAGCAAGAAATGTGGTAACAGGAGCAGCACTTTTAACTACAGATATGGAAACGTCAGGTTCAATTCATAAAGACCTTTGGTCACAGAAAAGTTTCTTCTATTTCCAGGCCAGACAGGAAGATCGTATGAGACGACAAAAAAAGGGGTTGTCTTTTTTCTAGGTCTGTTTTCCATTGAATCACTGTTTTTGGTTAGTTGGCTTCTACTACGCCTCATTTTTACTACCTTTTTACCTCATATTTGGCAAAAAGGGCACAGGACTATACTGAGTACGGACCGTCAGCGCTTAAAACATTTCTGTGGTTGAGAGTGAACCCCAGTCCCAGGACTATACGCTAGACCAACACATTTAGAGGTCTTGCCATAAATCTATGTTCATGTTTTCTCTCATCAAAACTGTATTTCTTCAGTGAAACCCCAGTTACAGCAAGATTTGGAGGGTCTTTTTCAAGCATGCAATCTGATGAAAATGAAAAGATACACCATTTTCTCCGTCTTCCTGCAGCCTCTGATACTTAGATCCTTACAAGCTGTCAAGTCAAGTCAAGGCTTCTCAGATGAGAGTTCTTGTTGTTCATTAGACGCCTGCTCACTGAGGAAAAGCGTCTTCTGTTTGCTTCAGGTATCAAAGCTGTGTAACAACTAATCACTGGAAACAAAGCATATGTTTTCCTCTTGACTTTTTATGGGGAATACTTCTTCTATTTATATCTCGTCCCAATCACTGTGGCTTGACAGCTCTCGCAGCATTCGCCGAAAATTAGTCACTTTCTCAGCCTTTGAGGGCTGAACTCACTTCCGTGTGTAAGCCAGGTTTTCCTAATGGTGTCTGATGTGATGTCTTCAGATTTGCGTTGTGTGGATAATTCTCTCTTTTTAAAGAAGAGTAGATTCCTCCATCAAGTTTTCATTATTTTGTAAAGTCTTTGTAATCCATCCACTATTACTTCTATGTTTGTTTTCAATAATGATTATAGGCTGCCCTTGTTCTACAATGACAAAGTGAGCTAATCTACCTTTTAATACTTTGAAGTAAATGTTGTCCCTACACAACTGAAGCTGTTGGACTCAACAATCCTGTTACAAGTGATAGGTTGTTTCCTGATGTAATCTTAATTTAATCTTCCTGTAAAGTACAGGAGTTACACCACTTCATTGTTATCCTTCAACTGATGTTTTTGTCACTGTAGCATCACATGTTGTTAACAATCTCTAAACATTGGGTCTTACAAACTGTATAATATATATAACATGGATTACGATCATTTCCAGGACAATACGTCCGCATGAAAGGGATCCTTCTAATTACCAGGCTTTCTGCCGTGTTATGCTTCTGGGAAGGCTCAGTGATGAGTTATTTTCTTCTGATACGCCTCCAGGAGCCCTAAAATTCAAAAGATCACAAGACCTGAGAAACATTTTAATGGCTGCTGAAATGAGCATCTCTTGAGGCGAATAACAACTTTCTACAACTCGGAAACTTTCCTAAAGGAACTATGTAACATGGTGCCTGTTCGACTGTGTAGAAGAATGTCATCCCTTCCTACTGCAGCCGAGAGACCTTTGTGTCTGATGTCACTGAAGAATATCTACCCGGATGATCAAAGTAAAGAGCAGAAATATTCCTATTTAGAGCACAACACTATAAAGTAAGCTATCAAAGCAACCTGTTTCAAATGACTTGGAGCAAGAATTAAACCAAATACTAGTGTGAAGCTTCATTTACAGAGAAACCTCTTTTAAAGCAGTTAATTAAACTCATACTTATGGCTATTAGGAACGAGTCTTGACCCAAAAAAACCCATCTCAGATTCACCCGCAGTGTAATTGTGTATGTAGGGCAGGAGAGAGAACAGCCGAGGACCAGGAGGAATTCTTATTTCTGTTTCTACTGAGAGTTTATTTTCTTTCCTTTATTTCATCTTGACTACCAAATCACCTTTGCAAAACATTTGACAGTTGATGAAAAGTGATAAGACGTTCCATTTGTTACTGTCACAGCATCACTCAGGAAGTGGACCCCTCATGTTTGATAACCCTTTTGAACTAAAATACCCCATTTTCTGTCACTTTAAAAAAGACACATAATTCAATGTTTGGAATCATTGTTATGTATGGACAGTCACATGCCATCATAATGTGAATACCAAGTACACTCATTATTTGCTTTATGGATATAAGTTTATACTACTGATGATGTATTAAGAATCTGGATGACGTTTTATGCTGCAGTAAAAGCAACTGGATCAAATCTTATATTTAAAACTTGTGCTCAGATCTTTTTCTTTTTTTTTTACATCTTTGAAAGATGATTTCCCTGGTGATGATTTCACTGAAATCACGAGATGCATCAAGTGAGATTTTTCTTCCAGACTCGCCGCTGTGTTTCTTTATGCAACTTTCTATAAAAGCTGTTTAGAAATTTTCCTGCGGCTCAACTGAATAGAAAATGTTAATATCTTTCATTGATTTCATTGTCGGAGACACAGCTTATCTTGGAACTTGTAATAAGAAACAGTTTACAATATGTTCGCTTTTGTATCTGGTGCGTTTCATGAGCTCCAAAATATTTGAATTCATTTTTACTAACTGATTGAAATGTGTCACAACCTCTATTGTCATTTTCTTAGCGTATATCACTGTCATGTCAATAATCCTTTTTTTTAAACCTGTTTATTATGATTAACATCGTATATTTCATTGTACAAGGTTATTCATTCAAAACACGTTTAAACTCAAATGGATCCTATTTATAAGAGAACATTTAGTTTGACAACTCTTAAATGTAAATGTTATGCCCAAAATATATATATATTCCTATATACATTCTGTCATTAGTTCAGTCTATTATTCCAACTTCAAATTGAAACTCAGTAGAAGAAGAAGTAGTGAATTGATTGAAAATTACCAGGGTTTTTAGTCCTCAATCAACCTCTGAATGTTTTTGGGATGCCCAGACTATACTTGTTAGAGCATGGTGAGAACATACGAAACCCACTGAGTAGAGTCTGACTCCCTTCACTAATTTGAAAAAATAATGACGTCTAAACCAACCGTCACAGATTTTATGGCTACACAAGCACTTTTATACACAAATTCAATTCTGATTTATTTTCTTACTCCTGGGCATTTCAGGTTAAATATTGTGCAGGAATACACTTTAATTATGTCATTAAACTGAAAAAAATGGCACTCAAGTCAATTTCTCTGAAGAACATCTGCATATGAGCAACACAAACAAAAATAGACGCACACTCTGACTTCAGACTGAATTTCTTGAGTGATAATAATTAGGAGAGGACATTTTTCATGAAATCCACAGAAGGAGAGTTAAAAAAAAACTGTTGTTGTCGCGGCACGCAAGTTATCATTTTCTTTTGACTGTTTAACCTTGTGAACAAATAAAAGTGCCATTATCCTGCTGTCGCTTGTTGCTGAACCTCCTCAGCTCCGCCTCCTCCTCACATGCATCTACTGTTTGTGGGCTTGAAAATGTTAAAGTAGTTTCACTACATCATTTCAATGTTTAAATATAGCCTCCTTTTATGTCTGTTAATTCTTAGAGTCTTAATATTCTAGCTGAGGCAGTGTGAGACTTTTCAATAAGCACAGCTTATGTTCATGATTAGCTTAGTCCGCTTTGGATGCTAAGAAGATTTATTTATTTATTTTAAAAGATAGCTTAAGCACCTGCAGACGCACAGTTTTATTGGCCTCAGTCAGGCAATAAGCAGTAGAGGAAGTTGTCAAAGTAAAGAGGGAAGAGAGAGACAGTCAATAGTGGCCTGCAGCCTTACATCTGTATTAACCAACATGTCATGTGTCACGTTAGACCAGTCTTGGGGTTGGTTAGTTGTCACTGTGTCTCATTGTTGGAAATCTGAAGTGCGGTTCTTGTGCTTTTGTTAAAGAATTTATGTTGCTTTTATAGTCTTATCACAATAAACATGTAGCAAAGTTTTGTTTCTCGAGAATTTACAGGTTGTGCATTAAGATACAATCACCCCACCAAGATATGGGAGCTGGTCTCCCCGTTCAGGCTGTTATGCCGCGCTCACTAACTCATACAGAAAACTGTTTGATGAACAAACCGTTTGTATTTGAGTGTGTCATGCTCTGAGCTTTCCAATAAAAAGGCAAGCACTCCTTGCTGGTGGTAAAAACTGGATTCTGACTCTGTTTGTTATTCTAACACTTGTCTCTGTTCTCATTCTGATTGTCCGGGAGAAAATCCCTGACAGCTTTCAGGGTATTTCTCTGGATACTCTGGGTAACCTCCGCAGCCCAAAAGTATACAGTAGTGGATTGATGTTCCTAAGCTCTCTGTTGATGCGAGTGTGAGTGGTTTTCTGCTTATGCATGGGCTTGGATAGACTGTCCATTGTCACCTCTGCCTTTTGCCCTATGTAGCTGTGCTGGACCTCATCACACCCACCACCACATAAATGAAACAATGAGTTAGACTTTATCTCCAAGATTAACATTAAAAGTCCATATCCACAAAAGCTCATTGAGTGAATACATACGTGCTGACATCGATTGGTTCAATCTTAAATTATGTTGTTGATGGATAAAAACTCTTTGAAAACTTGGAAAAGATCAGTCAGTTCTTTATTTTGGCAGCAGGAACTAATGGGGGGGGAGAAACAAGGTAATGCTACAAGACAATGATTCAGCTTGTTTCTTTAAAATCAGTTCAGTTCAAAAACATTTGATAGCCTTTTCTTTTATCCTGTGACACTCGGTTTTGATGTCACACACACCGACACACACACCGACACACCTGCTAATCATGAACAGCGTCTTTGTGAGTGACTCAATTATCTCATTTGCCTTCACGTCACGCTCTGTAAACACTGCGGCCAAAAAAGCAGCAGCCCAGTCTGTTTAATGAGAGCAGATCATAAACTTGATTCCAGAGAGTTCCTGGAGACACGTTTTAAAGATTCAGTCAGGAGCTGGTCATCAAGGTCAGATGGGTCTCAGAGGCAAACGGCACCACTTGGTGACTTTAGATAAATGCAAGGGTTTCTCGAGCTTTCAACATTTGACAACCTGTCACGTATGAGAATGCCGCACCAACACTTCTGTTAAACAGAAGAGATTAACATTTAGAGATTCGTTAATTATGATACCTTATATTGATCTAAAATGTTTTAGTCACCTAGAAATAATAAAAAAAGCCCTAAACTTCTTTCATAGTAATTAATGTGGCTGATGAAAACAATGATTTGTAAGTTAAAAAAAAAGGTAGTTTCATTTCAATAGTCATTTACTATCTTCTGTATTTTTGATAGAAAATGTTTTCAAACTTGAATATATTGCAGGTATGTATATACATACATTTTATATTTATAAATAAATGTCTCCATATGACCTCATATGATTGTAAGGGGCCAAAAAAAAGAAGAATGTGAATACAAGGGAAAAGTCATTAAACAAAGAATGTGAGTTATATTAGGAGTTATACCAGTGTTTTTTAATAAAAACAATAAGACATAAAATGTTTGGTTATCAGAAACATTTCTAGGTTTTTCGGGGGGCACATAAATACAGTCAAAAGGTTGCACGTGGCATCAAGAGCATTCAAGATCATATTGTAAGGGAGATGCTGTATGTCCCGCAGTGTTTCTACAGCTATTGATTTTCTCCTGCAGCTCAATAAAAAAGGGGTCAAAATGTGTTGTACCTTGTAGTAGATTGTTATAATACTCTCGTTTGTGTTTTATGAAGTGTGGATTTGGAACGACAAAGACACAGAGGGCGGACATCTAATCTATGCTTGTTCTTATCTTTATATACTTTCAATACATAACTGGATGGACAATGGAGTAGAGATCCTATGTTTGTGTCACCTGTGTCTGCGTCTCACCTGCACGAGAGAAAGTTGACAAGACAGACACACAGAGGCATCAGGGCTTCACAATAAAACCAGGAAGTAATATTTTATGACAGATTTAAAACAGTAAAAACGGATCAGATGGATGAATTATTTTCTCACATTTAATACGACATTAAAGACAACTTTTTATTTCTGATACGTTCAATATTTCAATATTTACATCAACAAATCACAGCTTTAAATATTTGTCATGGAAAGACACACTTCTTCAAAATATTGATAACATTTATTATGTGATTCTATTGTTATCGATTTTATTTCCCCAAAGAAGGTTATGCATGCTTGTTGTTGTGTCGTCCTTTATTTTCTTATTCCCAAACAATATGTGCCTTTCAGTTCATGTTGTCTTTGCTACAGCTGAAGATTATGAATTGATCTGCACCCAAAAATAATATTTCAGTTAGGAATTGTACAAATTGTAAGTGTGCACCTGCCTTGTTGACTTTTTCTTTTCTCCCTGCCCTATATTACTCTGTACGGGAGGTTAGGTCAAGAAAGCAACAGGCCTGTCAGCAGCTGCATGCTAATGTGTTTCCAAGTTTGTGACTTGAATGGGGTTTGTTCAATTTTGGCCTGTGCAGGACCCGGCCTGTCAGTTCTTTCAAATTTAGCTGTGCTCTTGGTTAGAGGGTGGTCCTGGTCCCCCATCACCGCTCAAGTTGGGAAATGATTCTGCAAACACAATATTAATAATTATGTTTTATATTCTCGAGCTAAGAGTTAACCGTTCAGGACAGAGACAGACACATATCGGGGAACGTCTTTTATTCTCGTTGGTCCAGCTTCTCGGGTCCAGATTAAACTTAAGGACCTGGATAAGTGAAGGTCTCTGTAAAAATAGCTACGAAGGGATAAATGAGGCGATTTCATTCATTGTAAGCTCACTTTCTTTTTCGTTCCGCTGTTCTCTTTCTTTTCGTTTCTCACACCATGAAGTTCTTCGCTGACAATGTTTTAGTCCACTTCCTCTCGTTTCGCTCATTTTCTGTGTCAGCTTCCCTCCTGTCTCCCTAACCAGCTATGTTCCCGTCTTTCCACGACATGTAGGCTGTGTGATATGTAAATGTGCAGACAGCTGCTCTCATTCTCCGAGTTTGATTCAGCCATCGGCGTAATTAACAGCTCTACGAACTGTGACTCATCCTAAACTAGATGAGAACAGCTCTGTGAAACTTTCTTTGAGTCTTACGATCTGTCTGCAACCTTAACCGTCCAGATCCAACACAGCGTTTGTCCAGGCCTATCGTCCTCTTCAGCTTCACCCCTTCTGTTGCTGCTTCATGACTTCTCTGCCCCTGCCCCCGTCCTGACTCGTCTCACTAGTGGAGATATTTATGAAGGCAGAAGGCCTTGATCCCAGGAACCCGAGAGGATTTAAACTAATAAGATTCTACGGGAGCAAGATAAAATGTGAACTGATAATCAGCTCTGATATGTTTCAACAGTTAATTTAGTTTAATTACAAATGCTACTAACCATAACTGCCCATGTTTAGTGACAAACAGTAGTCCCTTGTCCACCACAAGGAGGATAACATAGAAGAATAAATTATACATACATCTTTGATTCTTTGTTTTATATTTTATGCCTATGAAAGAACCCTTGCCACGCTCCTACAAACTTCTCCACTCACATCCTTCTCTAACAAATCAAGGCGTCTCACCCTCTCTGGCATGATTCGTTTTGGATTTGCTTTTATTTTGTTAGTTTTCTCTCAGTCTTACCCATTGACAGGTTAATGACCCCTGACTGGAATCAATGTGTAATCAGCTGCTGCAGCTGCTTCTTAAACTCCCTGGGTTCGTCCTGGCTTCATTGCTGGTGAAGTCAAACCTCAATATTGTTCCTCCCTTCTTCTGAGCTATTGTCCTGGTGAAGCTTTTCTAGTATATTCCATGAGTGCAGAGTAGGCGAATCATGAACCATGTTATGAATATGTGACGTCCCTCTTCTTTATAAACAGCTTTTTATTGGCAGCAGTTTTGAGTCACAAGTATAAATCAGATCAATACAACGTATTTTATATTATAGGGCACATGTCATTTTAATCCATCCATCCATCGTCATCCGTTTATGTGTCGCCGGGTCGCAAGGGCAGCAGCTTCAACAGAGAGCGCCAAACGCTCTTCTCCCTAACAACATTTGCCAGCTCTGACTGAGGGATCTCTAGACGCTACCATGCCAGTGAAGAGATATAATCTTTCCACCTGGTCCTGGGTCGACTCCTTGGTCTCCTCCCAGCTGGACGCCCCTGGAACATCTCCAAACGGAGGCGCCCAGGGAGCATCCTCAAGAGATGCCCAAACCACCTCATTTGACACTTTTCAATGTGGAAAAGAGGCGGCTCTACTCCGAGTCTCTCCCGAGTGATAGAACTTCTCACCCTATTTCTACGGTAAACGCCCTCCACCCGTCGAAGGAAACTAATTTCAGCCGCGAATGCAATACCGCCCCTGCTGCATAAATTCCCGACCAATCTTAAATTCCCAAACACCCTCAGGCGAGAACAAGACCCCAAGATACTTAGACTTCTCCTCTTGAAGCAAGGGCTCAATCCCAACCCAGAGAAGACAACCCATCTTTCTCCTGCTGAGAACCATGGCCTCAGATTTAGAGGGGCTGATCCTTGTCCCAGCCGCTTCACATTCTGATGCAAACCGATGGCAATGTTGAAGAGACGAGTCAGCCAAGACCACCACAGCAACTTCAGCCCATCTACCTGTCTCCACTAGAGTGGGTGGGACATCCGGGTTGAGGAGTTACTCTTTCCAACGGCCAACAACATCCTCAATTGAAGTCAGCAACATTCCATCCTTACTGTAAACTGCTTGGAGACTCTGCTGCTTCCCCCTTCTGAGGTGCTTGACCGTTTTCCAGAAGCACCTTGGTGCCGACCGAAAGTCTTCCTGCATGGATTCTCCAAACTCTTCCCACAACCGCTGTTTAGCCTTTGCAACAGCCGAAACAGCAGCCCTTCGAGCCAGGAGGTACTTTTCAACTGCTTCAGGAGTCCGGCAAGACACTAGGTCGCGATAAGACTCATTCTTCAGTCAGACAGGTTCACTGACATCTGGTGTCCACCGAGATGTCCTTGGGTTACCGCCAATTGAGGCACCGATGACCTTCAGACCACAGCTTGCAACTGAAGCTCCAGCCATGGCGGCTTTGAACACCAACCACTCATGTTCGATGTCCCCAACCTCCACAGGGATGTCGGCAAAAGCTTCTCGGAAGTGCTGAAAACTCCTCCGACAGCTTCGTCCTCCAGACGTTCCCAGTTCACCCGCACTACACATTTTGGGTTTTCCTGAGAATTCTGCCCCTCTCTTCACCCGGGTGTCCAGAACATAGCGCCTCAGGTCAGATGATATGATTACAAAATTGATTATTGACCTGCAGCTTAGGGAACTCTGGTAACAAGTACACTTATGAGCTTCCCTATGTTCGAACCACAAGCACAGAAGTCCAACAACGAACGACTGTTTGGGTCAATATCAGGCAAACTGTTCTTCCCAATCACGCCTCTCCAAGTCTCTCCATCATTGCCCATGTGTGCATTGAAGTCTCCAAGAAGGACAATGGAGTCCCCAGGTGCATATGCACAAACAACATTCAGAGTTATACCTCCGTTCAGCCTAAGCCAAAGGGAGGCCACCCTCTGATCCACCGGAGCAAACTCCAATATACAGGCACTCAGCCGAGGGCTTGTGAGCATCCCCCCACCCGCCTGATGCCTCACACCATGAGCAACACCAGAGGAGGACAGAGTCCAGCCCCTATCCAGGAGCTGGGTTCCAGAGCCCAAGCTATACATCGAGGTGAGCCCCACCATGTGTCATTTTAATTGTCCTGCCAAACATAATTTTAAATGGCTGACACTGGCAGGCCTTATTGGCTCTCAAATAAAAGAAGATGGATGTTCTTCAGCTGAAATAAGGAACATATTATAAATGTAAACAGGATTTGAGGACAACAAATGCATAGATAGGTAGAAGAGCTTTATGAAACGGCAATCTTACATTATAAGTAAGTATACTCAACAATCTGAAAGAGTCTTTGTAAGTTTGTCTTTTTTCAGATTCACCTTTTGTGGGGTATTGGGCAAAATTTCCACAGTATCTGTTTTTATCCCAAAGAGAGCGATAATCCCTCAGATTTACTTCACGATCTTGAAGAAACTGTCTGTTCCTAAAAGACAACCCACAGAATTTAACAGGTAAGGGAAGGTTTAAACACTTTAATGGAGACTGATCAAAGAAAAACACCATTGTTGCACAGACACCGAAAGTCTCACACTTTTACATTAAATCAATGTTTGTTGTCCTGCTTTACAGTTTCTTCAGCAGGTTAGGGATATAGTGGTAAAGTATCCACTGATATATTTCTTAATAATTATATTATATTAGACCACTCTGTTGCTTTAAGCTTGTACTTATTTGATACACAATATGTTTTTACATACTAAGTTAGCACAATGTTGTAATGATGTTAATTTGAAGTCTTGTTGCTGTTAGGTCAGAGTTTATCACAGCGTATGGAGTAGGATTCTTTTTTAGCAGCAACAGCTATAACGGCAATACTTTCAATTAATCAGTTTTTTCAGAATGGTCTGATGAGTCGGTTTTCTAGGTGGTCTTGTCTTGTAGAGCCACGCGGGTGTCGTCTCAACCCTGGGTAAGTAAGTAGGAGTAAGTAAATAAGAGATAGATAATGAATGAATGAAAAATCACAAATAAAGGGACACTTTCATTTTTTTGGTAACTATCATTTTTAATAGTACAGGTTTTTCTGTGGATTTTAAACCTTAAAATAAACTTCTTTTTTTTATAAATACAACAACACAATGTATCATATACACTATGAAGGTTGACGTTCAGCATTTTACTTACAAAATAAATCTGTGAGTGGCCATTATTCAGTCACAGTGGTGTGGTGAAGGTAAAACAAACACCTCAAAATTTGCCATGACTTTCTTTGGTAAGCAAAGATGGAGATGACTCTTTCGTCTGCCAAAAAATGTTCTCTAAAAGAACTGTCCCGCGGGGTGACCTGACCTAAACGCGTAGGGTTACAAAAGAGTTCTATTTTTGCTGCGTTTGTGCCAAAGGTTCGAAGGTCAACAGGAAATAGACATAATCAATGTCAGGATGGAGATATGGCGGGCTGAAGATGACCTGTGGTGGTAGGATATTGGCAAAAATTAATTACGGTATTGATGGTCCCAAGTGCTTCTATCCTTTCAGCATTTCTAAAAGCTTTATATTTACCCCGATATAAAGATGTGCATTAAAATTAAAACATCACTTATTGTAAAGGCTTTACCCACAAACTGTAAATTGTTTTTGAGTGTGAGTGACTGATGGTCTATGGAGACAAATAAATAGCAAAGATAAATAGCAAAGATAAAAAGCTCAGTCAATCTTTTTGTATTGGTGGCTGAACCACAAATTCTAGGTGATTTAATTAGATAACTAGTACAAACTACACACTTATGTTCTTTGATTTGCAGCATTACAAAAATAGACAAAAAACATAAATAGCGTTTTCATAGTTTTATCAAAAGGACCCGAAGGCCCTCGACAAATGTGTTTGTTGTATCCCTTATGTTGTTTTTGGTTCCAAGGTGAAGGACCCACATGGCTTCCATATATACATATACAGTGCTGAAGGTTGTTCATCTTGACCCAAAACACCCAACACAAGGGATAAAACAATTACATTTGTTTTCGGGCCTTCGGGTCACCTTGACCCCGGGATAACACAAGGGTTAAAAAGTTCCATCAACAGCCTGCAACATAGATGCATAGATGTTAATAATCTAATTAACAATGGTACGTTGTGGAGACGGCAGTCAATGCAAAAAGACGACAAGAACTTTCATGGTTATTTTTTCATCCAACTATGTAACTTTCGAGTTACTGCCAGGTTACTGGTAATAGTTGAAAAAGCATATAGTTTAAAATCTATCTTTGTAAATACTTCAACACCATAGACAGGTGTGGTCTATACTTTATATATAGTTATACTGGCCTTCGGGTCACCTTGACCCTGAGTCAGCACAGGCTTTATAATATAACACATCAAACTGAACCTTCACACACATAATGGATTCCTCTGGAGTTTTTAGGTATTCTTTTTCCCAATTGCAACAAGATAGATGAAGTGTCTTTATTATCTTTGATGAACCAATCAGAGTGAAACGAAACAGGGACAGGAGTGTGGTCTGGTGGCCAAAATAGACAAATAAGGACCTTTTTCTTGATGCAGTTCATTTAAAAGTCATTGTCTGTTAGCTTTCTTCTGCCTTTATTGTGTTTTAAATGTTTTTATATATTCAAACCACATTGCTCTGATGCCCCCTGAGCCGTCAAACCCCTGGGTGGTCGGCGTGTCCTAGTTTCCCAGTTTCCTGCTGCAACATGGACACAAACAACATTCAATATAGCCCTTGTGATTGAATATCAAAGTGCATGTTTGAAGGTTCTGTTTAACGAGAATCGCATGTGTAGCCCGACTGTAAGGATAACGGAGGAGAAGGTGAGGAGTGGGGAAATGGGGGGATTAAAGAATAATAATGTGACAAGAATAGAGCAACGGCACACAATGAGTAATGACTGGTGTTTTTTGCTGAGCCGATGGTTGTAGCATTAAAAATATAATGCCAAATGCAGTATGTTCTGGTGTCTGGCGTGCATTAATGAGGGGCAGCCCCTGGGACAGATAATTAAGAGAGGGATGACATTCTTGCCTCCACTGCAATATGGCTGAAGGAAGAATTATGTTTCAGTGTAGGAGGAGGTTTCTGGAATAAGACAACAGAAAGGAAGAATCTTGACTATCTTTGTAGCCTTGAGGTGAAATCAAGCAATTTTCTCGTTTAACACGGTAGCTGGTACAAATTCTTTTTTAATGGTTATTACGGGGACAGATTGATGTGGACGTACCAGCAGGTGCCTGGCACTCAAATTAGTAGTTGTAAATCTTTGAAAGTGTTGGTTCTTGATGTGTATAAACCAACAGGAAGGGGATGTAAAATCCACACTTAAAGAGCTTGATGATTTACTTTCCTGCCGTCTGATGCTTCCCACTTCCTGTCCTCTGCCTGCACTAGAAAATTGAAAACGACCTGATTGATTAGCCATCGACTGAAGTGACCAGTTGACTCATTGATACAAATCCCATCCGTTTTAGTGAGCCTCAAACGGAAGTATGATGGAATTTAACGTTCAGCATATCTTTGCTACAAGGCGTCACTTAGTCATGTTGTGCTATTACTGAAAGTAACTGTACGTGCATGTACTCAGCAGCGTATTACTGTTTCATTCATGTGCATGCCACGGGGACAGCAGGCCAAGGTGTCACAACTGGCTTTCCAAGAAGATGCAGATACAGAATTATTGCTCAAAATCTTAAAATAGATTATGAAAAATGATCATCTGTTATTCCATAATTGTTTAGATAACATTATGAGTTTCAATTTGCATCAAATCTGTGACAACAAGGAGAGAGGTGACTCATTTAGGTTACGTGAACTAAAAGAGACCAGCTTTTGTTTTGTTAGTCAAATCTTTAGCTGGGTTACACACTCATAGTGTTGCATCATAATCTGTTGGTGACAAAATATTCAGCATATATTATGAATGAGGCGAAGAAGATGGATGTATATGTTACTCTAAATGAACCAGAAGCGAAGCGTTGAACTGCCAGAGATGTTGACAGCAGCAACAACAAATCAACATGACAAGTAAAAGGTCCATCTCTTCGCAGGAACAACTCCATCATCATGTATTTAGCCATAGCTCGTCTGTCAGTCAGACTCGGGTCCGCAGACTTTCACAAGTACAGCTCTCTCCGACAAACACACACACACACAGAGCTGAATTTTTATTCCAAACACTCTGCAAACATACAGCAAGATGTTGCAAATATTTGTTTACGTAGACAAACACGAGTGTGCCCGAAAACCAACATGATGATTGGTTGATTTTCTTGGTAGCCTTCATGTGTTAAATACAAGCTATTTCCTTTGCACTTGAAATTATATTTTGTCAATGTGTCACACACAATCTAGTTGAACTCTAGATTCTGTTGAACACATTGACAATAATAGATTCAATGATTTGTGTCCTTTAGAAAGGAAAATATATAAACCCAGGATATTGGTTGAAAGAAATCATGTAATGTGGGAGATATAAAGGTCTATAGCAGGGGTGGGCAATTATAATTCTTCAAGGGCCACATTCAATTATGTGAAAGTTGTTAGGGGCCGTCAAAAAAAAAAGAAGACGAAAAAATCCCTAAGAAAAAGGACATTCGTCATTAGGCCGTGACTTTTATTAAGATAAATAAGCTGTCATTTTATTCTTGTATATATGATTTTTTTTTCAAAAACTTTTTTTAACTAACTTATAAAAAATGTTTTGAGGGATTAATAGATACTCTGAAAATTACACACAAAAAGTAAATAAGTGTTATGTTGAAATTTAAATTAATAATAAATACAAAATACATTTGTTAATGCATTAGAACCATTTATACATGATCATACTTTTGCATTACGAGGGCCGCATAAATACAGTCAAAGGGCCGCATGTGGCTCGCGCTTTGCCCAGGTCTGGTCTATAGGGTAGAACTAAAATTTGAATGGAAAATAAACATTTGTGGACCCTTTAAAAAGCGATCTGTGGACTGAGGTGCCCTAAACTTGTTGGGAAAATACTTCACCAACAGCTCCAATTAAATCATCCGCACGTCACTGGTTCACACTGACAGATGGACCTCTAAGAATATTGATCATATTTACTTCACAGGTCTTGTTGTTATGTGCCTTCTGTCACCATGACTGCTTTATAATCAATTCATAAAGAAGATGGATGCTGTTTCAAGCTTAAGTCATTGACATCACTCAGATCTGGAAGATAGCCAAGGACAAGTAGAAGAAAAGGCCTTCACCGAGATCCCGTCCAAAGTCTGGGATATTTCATATTTTGAGTGAACTCTCATGCTGATCATGATCAGAATAATGGAGTCTAGGCTGCACACAGTACGTCCTCATTGACACTCATTGAAAATGAAACCCTTTTTTTTTTTTTTTTTTTTAGAGTTTATAGAGTTAAAACAATGTTAAAACAGAACACATGCTATCATTTTCAAGTTCCATTTGTGCTGATTTCTCAGATTTTAATTTTGTTTTAATATCCTAAGTTAAACGATGAGTCAATCTGAAGTCTTTATGTTCAAACACAGACACATTTGGTATTTACCAAGCTGTCTTTAACGTTATCTAATTCCAATCCAATTACTTAATCTTTAGTTGTACTCTCATTGTTGGTCTCTGTACAATTGTTGACATTGATAATCTATGTCTAATCTTAGATTAGTCACTGGCATCTTTAAAAAATATCAACATGAACATTTATCTACTTTAATTTAGAGCCAATCGTGTGCAGGTAATAATAAAGATGCCATTATCTGGCAAAAAAAACAAAAAAAAAACATATTAATGCAATGCTTCACACTGCTGCTGATCCAGGATCTTCACCACGTCATCAGATCCCGAGTTCTCTCCAGCACCCCCATGGACCCTCCTACACTCTCCTCTTTTCTCTCACTATATCCTCCCTCACTCCTCTCCTTATCCATCTGTCTACCCCCCCATCCTTCCTCCCAGCCGGTCAAAGCGGCAGGCCGTCAACAATGAGTCGGGTTCCGCTCGAGGTTTCTGCCTTCTAAAAGGAAGTTTTTCCTCGCCATTGCTCATTGTACAGCTCACTGTACAGTGTTTTGTTTCTTGCTCTTTGTTGAATTGCTGGGATCTATTTTTCCTTAATCAACTGTAGTCTTATTTCAACTGTATAGTGTCTTGAGATAACTTTGTTATGATAAGACACTTTAAATAAAATTGAATTGAATTGAATTGAATTGAATTGAAAAGATTGTATTTTCATTTTACATTAATTTATTAATCATTGATAATAGATTGACCCCTGATCTAACCTGGAGCCATTGGGTCCCCTCCGTTAGATTGTGGTTTTTTACAGTCCTGATGTCATCTCCCAGGAGGACCATACAAAAACACTGGTCTCCTCAGAAATGGCCTGTAATAGTGTGCACTTGTTAGGGCCCGTGACGAACAGTGGCCCAGCAAGTGCACACAATGCTACAATTGTGTGGATAATTGCCGTTGACATTCTACGAAGGGCCGATCCTGGGTAGAATGGACAAAAGAAAATATCGAGGCAACAATCGATAGACTTCAGTTTAATTTTAAACAGAACTTTAACAAGACTGTTGATCTTGCGTCTATCTTGTGTTTGTGCTGTGAAATATGTTCCTCTTAATAAGTTTTTTGTTTGTTTTAAGTCATGTTGCTATTTGTGTTTTACTCTATCTGCATAAACTGCTCTTTTTATTTGTAAATGTATATACAGTATATATATATATATATATATATATTTATAAATAGACGATATGATTCACCATTAAAATATTTGTGGTTTTGACCGACAGTCACCAATGTCTTGTTGAACTCCTCACATGATCAAATAAACCTAAAAGAACTTTGCATTCATTTATTATGATTTGCTCAAGTCAGTGCGTGTGTTTTAATATTCAATTAAAAACCTTGAAAAGTTTCCGAGACGCCAAGGCAGCACATCCAGCAGCCTGAGCAGTTTTCTCCAACAAGACAAGATCACATTCAACCCTTTTTTCAAATCAAACAATTGACGATTGAACACATTCTTCACTGCAAAGAAACATTACCATTCCTGTGTTTCCTGCTAAACCCACACTTTGTCTATCCCACCGAATCTCTCTATCACTCACTTTTCCTTCAAAGTTCTCACATGTGGCTGAGAAACTTCCTCCTCCTGTGGTAAGACTGGCTGAGATCCCGATAAATCTCCAGCGATCATCTTTGAGGCTGCGACTGCTTCACAAACATGAAGAAACCTGCAGTCTTGGGCTAGCTCTCTGTCTCTGTCTCTCTCTCTCTGTCTCTCTCTCTCTCTCTCTCTCTCTCTCTCTCTCTCTCTCTCTCTCTCTCTCTCTCTCTCTCTCCTCCTGCTGCTGCTGCTCCTCCACATTTCTCTTAACATGAGTCGTGGTAACTATTTACAACATTTACACTCGATTCACGAGAGCCACAGTGCTGGTAAAAAAATATCGTGGGCTAGAATTGTGATACTCAAGGTTGCCTGGTGACACTATCAAGATAAATAGTATCTACATAATGAAATATTAATATAGTTTCCATTTTTCTATACGTTCTTGTTGAAATCAAACATTTTGGGCCGAAAGGGAAATATCTTAAAGCAACTTCCCAAACTCTACACTGTCCAGAGACCCTGGAACAAAGTGGGTTTTTTAGAGACACATATCCTATTAATCTTAGTGTCATCATCCGCCTATTTACCGCTAAATATCCGCCTGGTCACGAGGGCTGGCTCTGTCCTGGGCCGCTCGCTGGACTCGGTGGAGGAGGTGGGAGAGAGGAGGACACTCTCCAGACTATCCTCCATCAGGGACAACGCTCTCCACCCACTGCACCTGACCGTGGAGGAGCTGGCCAGCTCCTTCAGTGGCAGGCTCAGGCACCCCCAGTGTAGGACGGAGCGTTATAGAAGGTCCTTCATCCCAACTGGTGTCAGGATATTTAACTCTCTACTTTAAATATCCTGATGCTAATCCGTAGTGTGTTTTTCTTCTCGTGTGTTTTTATTTTATTTTTTCCGTTTTTTATTTCTATTTTATTTTATTTTTATTCTATTTTATTTTGTTAATAGTGTCAATTTCTAATTTTGTAAATAATTTGTATATTCTTAAGATCGTTTTTATTTTATTTTGTATTATCTCTTTTATTATTTCTTTTTCCTTGCACTTTATTTTTTTTTTCCAACTGCGCTGTTGTGAAAGTGTGTTTCCCCTCTGGGGATGAATAAAGCTTTTCTATTTTCTATTTTTCTATTCTATCTATTTACACATGTAACACACTCCTCGGCTTTTAAATGCTGACTTGCTGAGGAGTGAATTGACAAAGTAGGGTGTCAATGACCACAGGGTTCTTGTTTCTCCCTCTCGTACCTCACCTACTTAATGTTGAAGCCCGGTTACAAAGACATCTGAACCCTGATGCTTTTTAAAAGAGTTGTTATCGACACTCTTCCTCACAGATGGGGAACTAAAACAGAGTGTAAAGGAGCTTCAAGAGCATCCAGAGAAGGACGAGTCTCTGACTGAGAGTCCTCGACGACGTCGCTGGTCCTCCTCGACCTCGCCTCCTCCACTCGGCCCCGTTCGGTGAAGGATGTTTTCACTCCACGAGCCCCTCCACAGAAGTCAACGTCTGCTGCTCACCATCAGCCTCTTAAAGGTGACCTTCTGTGCATTCTTTCCTTGAGGACTCACAGAGAGAGCACAATTGCATCATGCTTGTATTTATCAAGGGTACCAGAGAAATAGGCTGCTATTGAAAAATCATTGTTAAGAACAAAACCAAAAAGCAAGCTAGTGATGTTACTGACATCGATTGTAATGGCAGCAGCAAGTTAGTGAATAAAGACGGATGGATGCACTAGTCAACCAGCTCTAGGGTCTGTAACCAGTAGAGAAGCCAGCGGGCCTTAACTGACAATGTGATTGAATAAACAGCACTTACAGTGAACTAACATGGTTGTGTCATGTCCTTCCATTGGATTAGCACTTTGTTACCTCTAGAAAATATTCTTGAATATACAGCATGGCTGAAAGAGTACTGATGGATTCGGTCGGAGATATAGATAAACACTTATTCATGGACCTGAAGCACAAATAAAGCATTAGGCTCTTTATAAGAAACAAATAAGGGTGGGTTTTATTTTTAAGATCCATTATCGTGAGTGCATTTCTTAGTATTTTATTACATTGACGTTGTCACTTGTTGCCGTGTGATTTCAATGGGACTTCATTTATCCTTCCCTTAGGATCCAAACATGGATGTTACATGTTTCCTTCATGTTCATGTGGCGTTTCATCCCGGCTTATAAGACCTCTTCAAAAGCTTTAAGGCTCTGTCGTTGAGAGAAGAACATGCCTCCTTGAAATTGTTCTTTAGAAGATCCATGACATTAGTTGATGAAAACATTTTCACGTTGGAAGATGAGGAATCTGATCTGGCCACTTCAAGGCGTGAGAGATGCATACAAGTAAGAATCAATGAAAAAGTGTCTGAGGTTTTTTCTTTGACCCACTTTAATAACTTTTGAGTGGCCTTTTTTTTCCGTTCACGGAATCAGTCTCGAGCTTCTGCACCTCCGATCCCTCTCCTCCCTTCCTCCCCTTCCCTCCTCCCTCATCCTCTTCCTCCACCTCTCTCTTTATCCGGAGCTTATCTCTGTGCGCATCGTCAGCTTCAGTTTCAAGTGAAATCTGACAATCGCTGCCGTGCCGGGACACCGAACCGTCTCTCCGCACCTCGTCGTTTAAACAAAAGGTTAAGCGTTGGATTATCGCGTAAAACGTGCGCAATTTCTCCCACAGTTTCCAGTCGTGAGGCTGTTTTTTTTTATTCCTCTTCTTTCCCCTCTTTGCAGTTGACTCCTCGGGACTCTGAGCGCGCGTCTTCCATGGCTTCAACTTGAGGCGAAGAAAGAAGCGAAACTCCTCTGGATTCTCCGTACACCGAGCACAATTCAGGATATTCCGGTGAGCACACGCGCGCACTCATCCTAACGGTCACTTCATCTCACATCCGTGCACGCAAAAAGTAGTGTCGCGCGTACATGGACGACGCGCATCGACGTGGATGTTCAAGTATTAGTTGGAATCTTTCAAATTCTAACTTATGAATGAGGATGAGGTTGTGTTTTTTTCTTTTTAGAAGAACTCACTCAGAGAGTCTTGTGATATTGTTGTCGTGATGCGTTCACGGACGCTCGATCAGGATCCATCAAAGTCTTGCTGTTTATCAATTAAGCTGGTCTGAGAAGAAGACATCACACTTCCTCCGACCAAACTACTCTCCCACACACCATCCGTTAGAATCTCACCTCCCACTTGCTCTTCAGTGCTGACTGTCTTGTTATGTACTACCACATTTGCTCGAATAGAGAGTTCAGACTTTATCAAAATTATTCTCAGAATGCATTTGGAAGATGACAGAGGCAGGTCGATTTAAGTTAAATATTATTATTTTATCTAGATGGGTAGATTTGCACCCTGATGTTTTTTACTCTTGACTCATGCTTGTCCTGTTTAAAAAAAATGCAGCAAGATGAAGATATTATCAAAATATTTCCAAAAGATGCCTTTAGGGGTTTATTTTTTTTAGAAATTGTAGGTGTGTAAAGCAATTTAAAATGGTCCAAATCGTTTATTTGTTGTTATTTATTAACATATTATTTTATAATATTATATATTATAGTCGATAGTAGTTGCTATTATTCCTCCTTGGCTGAGGTATGTGCTAACTGAGTGCTTTTCTAGTTTACGTATATTTTACCAATGCAATTTCGCTGAATCTGTCCAATATCGAGCATTTATTTTATTTTTTTAATAATATGCAGAGGAGATTTTAAATAATTAAGGATCATTCTAGAAAAAATAAAAATATATATTTTTTAATTGATCCAGATTTGAGACTAATTTTGTGATTTTTTTTTTCTATTTTTAATATGAAATCACATTTTATTTTGTAACTAATCAATCAATGGTAACAAAGTAAAATTAAAGTAAAACCTTATCCACTACCATTCATAATGTATATAACATTTTTCTATTTCCTCAACTTGACTTTAGCATGTAGTTCTGTGGATGTGTAATTACAAAAAGAAAAAAAAAATTCCATTAGCCACATACATTGAAATATTATGTTCCCAGTGTTCTCACATTGCAGGAGCTTTTGTAAATGAAATTCATCTTCAGCTAGACAGTAACAAATGCCACCACATGTCAGAAACCAGCATCTTGTCTGCTCAGTGGCGTATGCAAGGAAGGAGAAGGAAAAAAAAAAGACACAGAGATTATGCTAAGTCAAAGAATTGGATAGAAGAAAACCCAATGTAAGCAGTTTTTCCTCCATATATTTATATATTTAGTTGTCAAGGCCCTCAAGCTTGTCACCCGCCAGAGTTTTATTTAAAAGAAGCTTATTGTAACTATAGACAGGCGGGATATATGATAAGAGGATCGACCAAACATGACACTGACTGCTTCAAATCTCAGGTGCGGTGAAGGGGAAACACCATTTTTTTTTATCTTTCAGCAGTTTGTTGGGATAAAGTTATGATTTAGATTGTAGACTTTTGAGTTTATTTCAAGAAGAGCTTGATAAACATGCAAAACAAAATGCATTCCCTACTTTTAAAACCTTTTAACTAAACAATTCAGTCTCGTAAAATATATTTTTATTTCTGTTTTCCTCCCATTTTAAAGTATTGAGTTTTAAGTCACACGACTGCTTTTAACACCAATTCTTCTCATCACTTCTGCTGGTTTAGCATGAAAAATACAGTCAAAACTGTTAATTGAATTAATACTTCACTATTAGACTCATGTTTAAATTACTTAATGATACTATCACAATACTGCACACACATTCATTTAAAATGAATTTTACTTTTTTTTTTTTTAACAATTTGTCCTTTTAGAAACTGAAAAGAAAAACTACGGCAAAAAAATAATAATTTCTGAGGTTTTTAGCACCACTCCGGTGAATCCTCCCCAGCCCATCTTGAATTTCAATCATTCAAACCCATCACTGAAAAAACTATTTTTCTATTCTTTTTGATGTGTTCATGTAATTATTGTAAAATTGAGTTCCAACTCGGTAGCTCCTCCTGTCTGGAAACTGAAATGGATCGACCATGGCAGGTGGTTTGTGATAAAGGATGAAAAAGCGTGAGAAGTGAAATATTTATCACATGATATTTAGTTATTTAAAAAATATAGCTCCTTTTAACAATCCTATGCATCTGCAGCCATTCGTTTTTACAAGATCTGCCCTCAAATTCAAGAAAAAAAAATTGAAAAAATTTGATAAATAAATGAAACAAACCTTTATTTGATTCATATATAAAGTGAAGATTCTCATACATTCAGGTCATGGTTAGTTATCCAAGTGGTTCAGGAGAGACAGTTGCTCAGTATTAATGGACGTCTTTGAAGATACTGATGCTTCAACCAATCATGAAGGATAACATTATATAATCTGATTGGGTCATTTAATAAACCATGTGACATTCATGAGAACCAGAAGAGAGAATCAAGGTAACCTTAATGCAATATTTCTTTTTTTTTAATGTCTGGTTTTGGAAAAACCCAAACTATTATTGTTTTGGCTCCTTCTATATGTGAGCGAAGTAATATTTTAGGCAGCTTAGTAAAGACTTACGTATGTCCACGTCTCACTCACCTTCTGCCGTGTAGGTTGACAGTCCTCAGATATCAGCGAGGTCGGAGAAGAAGAACTTCAACCTGAGGGTGAAGCCCCTGAGGTGGCTGGGTGTCATGGCTGACCTCTCTCCGACAGCGTTTCTTTTCTTCGGAGCATGGCACTTAAATCCAGGCACAAGTTTGAATATCAATGCATTGTTCCTGGAGATGAAATGATGTAGTCGAGTGTCTCAACAGGTTACATTTATTTTGACATAAACGTTTGTAAAGTGATTCACGACAGGAAGTTGATCAACAGATTAATGATATGAGCTTTGTTGGCCCAGAAGTTGATACATCCCTGAGTCTGGATTCGATTTTATTCTATAAAAAATAGGTCAAACAGGTTTGTTTAATCATATTTTAGTACGGGTTACTGGAATTTCTATTCATTTTTGAGAAATCATTTTAACATTTTATTATTGTTTTGTTATTTTGAATAAAGCAGCAGTTTCTCATCAGGTACAAATGTGATGATCCGTGTGCGGACGATGTGCTGACATGGTGATGTTGATGGCAGTTCAGATAATAATGGTGTTAATTTAGTCTCTGCTTAATGATTCGGGCGGGTTCAGCACTGATGGAGATAATTTACTAGGAGGGACATTGTCATGGTAATGGGGCCAAACGGCCGCAAGTCAAAAGTAGGTCACGTCTTCTGGAATAAACAGGTCTGAAGAGCTGAGGGAAGCTCAGGTTCGAGTAAATCGCAAGGTTGCTTCACAGTGAGCGAGGATTCCAGACTTTTAGGCTTTTTTTTTTTTTTTTTGTGGAACCAGCGACAGCTTCCACACGGTCTTAATTAAGAACGTGAGAGACGATAAAAAATGTCGGAGGCATCCAAAGCCAATTTAGATTTTGTTCCACGTGACAGATTGTGTGTCATCTATTTTCTTTATTAAACTCAGACAATCTCCGACACACAACATGCTCTCGCAGATATAATTGGTACATCAATTACAGGCATAATGTCGGGACATAAAACTCATCCATAATGAAAATGTCACCGCAGGTTTTGACTTTTTGTGTCGTCAAACTCAGCCAGTTTGAACGTAGCCTGAGGTTTTTAATAACTAGCAACAGCCCACAGATGGACCCTGAATCACGCGGGTTTAACAGCCACACGCCTCGCTCTAACCCAAAGAGTCGGTAACAAAGATGAGGTGGATCGGTTTTAAGTTAAACCTCCAGTATCACTCTCCAAATATAAATGGCATTTTCTTTCTGCAAGATGTGAGAAGATTCCCTGACTTCCTCCATCCTTCTTCTCCTGCCAAAGACAGTTGAGAACCCCCCACTCTTCTCCCTAATATAACTCCCATCCTCTCACACGCTATCTTTTTCACACCATCTCCCTCCCCTCCCATTCTCTCACATCTCACTCCTCCCTTGGCACCTCGATGTGTTTCTCTTTAATTGAGATGCATTTCAATATGGTGCAAATGAGCTTTCTGCAGCTCCCAGTCCAAACTTGCAACCTGCATGTGTGTGTGCATGAGCACACGCTCGCATGATGTAAGTATATGTTGGAGAGTGAAAAGAATTCCCACAGTTTAAAGTGAAGGCTCCACTTTCTTATTCGTCTCATCACATTCCCTTTTCCCGCCAACAAACACTCAGTTCTTTCCTTTATGTGGAAAACATTTTTGTGAAGTCAAGGACGAGACAGCTAGTTGAGAAATAATCAGACAAAATCAAAATTGTAAATAAGAGGTAACCTTCTGACACCCATTTACCTTACAGAACATTAGGTGTGTATCTGTTTGTCACGGTGTTGCCTTGACCTCCTCAAGTTTTTAAGTTTGTATGTATTTTTAACTGTTTATTGTGTTGTTGTTCAAGTGCGTTGTGTCCCTGGTCTGTGAAAACTGAACTTGTTTGTGTTGTGGATTAAATGCAGGTTAGAATGAATGAGTGAAAATACAACAAAATACAACAAAATAATGCATTGAAATATGGTTAAAATTAAATGAAAGATGTAACTCACTAATATCTAATTGGGCATATAGACATTTAATAAGTACATTAAAATAAATAATACATGATAATTCATCAACAAGTGTTTATTTTCATTTCTGAGAGAACACAAAGTCAGCAAAAGACTTCTAAAGCAGCTTTAAGAAAAGTTGAAACATTCAACCTAATGAGAATTTCCTCTGTAAGTCTAATTACGTCTTTCTTATCCCAACTGACCTGGCAAATTGACAAATACGCTCCACCTTTGTGGAGAGGGTTGCGTTTCCATTCTGCAGACACCACTGTAACGCTGCAGGTTGTGTTTCAACAACACACACTAAATCTAATGAAACGTCTTCCTCCAGCGAAGTGACACCGCTCGTGAGATATTAGAGGGCGGAAACCGAGGCAGTGTTTGGCAAAAGCAAGCTTTATCCCGAAGATAAATGCAGCCTCCTGGAGGTTGGTTACTTCACAAGTCTCTATGATCAGGTGCACTCGCTGCCACTCGTATGAAGTATGCATGTGAGCGCACACATGCAGTCATTAGGGAGAGTGATGCTGACAGTGGGTGACCTTGGGTCTCCCAGTCTTCCTCCTGTCAATGAGGAGGATGACTTACTGCCTCCCTACACATCCATGATGGCTCATTTATTATCATTAGGCACAGAGTCCAAAGATGCTGCTTAAGACGGAGTGATGCGTCTGTGTGTACACGGGACTCACCACGGAGATACCCCGTCCCAGACGAGGGTCTAGCATTTAGTGAATCGTCGGTCTGATGCGGGAGGACTTTATAACACGGTCCAAACTTTATTCAACTGTTGAGTCTGCCTTCAGGAGGCGTCCGGCTGCTCATTTGCTGTATAAATGATAGCTTACGCTCCGGCCCTAACCTCATGTCACCTAGTCAGCCGCTGAGCCGCATCAGTGCTATATGACCCCCTCAGGGTGCCCCCCCCGGCGCTATCGTTTCTCAGCATGATGGATGGAGACTTCTGCTGACCAGTCAATACCCAATCTGAGCTTCACTGTCCTGATTTAAGATAGAGCAGCCGCCAGGTGACACACGTCACTTTAATCACTCGGGGGGGGGGGGGGGGGGGGGGGTGTGTTTGTGTTAGTCTCTCGCTCCGTCAAAGACCTTCTGTAATCACACAGCCATGGGCGAGTGGCAACACTGCTGGCAGAGTCAATTTATAGGATGGAACGCTGTGGAAGGATTGGTAAACTGACCACTGTGTATCACAGAAGTTACTTACTTCACTTTTTTTTTGAAACACGGCATGCTAAGTTGACTTACGGTCATCAAAGTTGGAAACGATTGAATGTGTATCCTGTGTGGAGGCCTTCTGTCACTTGTCTCTAGAGGTCTTTATGATGTCAGAAGAAATGAAGAAATGTACAATCCTTCCCAGGGACCAGGTCATTTTAGATATATAGATCAAAAGTCATGTTACGTGGCCTGCTGCATGATTGGCCCCTAAATCAAAGTAGATTAAAGTTCATGTTGGAATGGCAACTAATAGAGATGTGTTTAAACTGCTGGTGAAGTGAGTTTTGGACAATTGACAATAGTTTATATAGTTCTTTTTTTTCATGGAAATATGTATTAAATGAGAATTCTGGCAGAATTTAAAAGATGGATTTTAGCTCTGGTCTGTGACAGCATGAGGTGAAGTTGTGCCTTCTAAGTAAGGTAAGGTAAGGTAAAACTTTATTGATCCCTCCGGAGGTCTCCTTCGGGAAATTGTTTTTTTCCAATAGCCAATACATTACATGAGTCGAGGACGATGAAACAAAATGACACATTTAAATCTGTTGAAGTTTTGAACAAATGTGTTAATTCAAGTGTGTCTTAAATATATCCTGGACCTCTATTGTACACGTAAGTATTTGTCTGTTTTTACAAAACTCTCTTTTCATTGAAATTTTTACATAAGAAACTCTACTTAAGCCACGCCCCCTGAAAACACTTTTCTAGAGATTCCATTTTTTTCACCATAACCACACACACTCTGCTGTGATTGTTCAAGCATCAAGGGACTCGCATAAACAAAGAGGGGTAGTGATTACAGCTCGCTGGAGGAGATGTGAAGCCGATTATTACGTAGTAATGGACTCTTGTAACCTCTTGTTCGCCGAGATTTCAGATGGTTCAAAGCATTGTCATAATGAGGTACTTACTGCATGTTGGAAAGATTACAGTGAGTCAGCAAAAGTTGGGTTTTCACATTTGTTGCCCATTAAGTGCAGAATATTTTGCTTGCTATTTATTGCTTCTAATCACACTATTTTTGTCGATGACTATTATATACATATATGCTGATAACAAAGATTTTATCAAAATATCTCAGAGTCAGATATGCATCACATTCATTAGCATACAGCTGTCATTCGTTGTGTTCTTATCAAATACAAAACATAACAGCAAATAAACAGACAAAATAAACAACATATCCACTAAAATAACCATCAAAATGTAAATATATATTTATATATATATATATATATAAATATATATAGATATATATCTATATATATATAGATATATATAAATCTATATATCTATATATATATCTATATATATGTAACAGTCACGTCAGACGGAAAAAAACATGAAACGTCTGATGAGATGTGAACCAATGATGTATAATATGATGTATGTATATAATTAAAATAACACAGTCTCTGGCTTCTAACATCATGTAGTGAGCAGTTTATGCATCATGAGGCCCTTCAAAGTTCTGTCCGATGTTCATATCCTCATGTTATCCAGTGAAAGAATAAATAAGAGATTATAGAAGGACTGCAAAAGCATCAGATCCTTCACACGTACGACAACATTTACAACTGATGAGACATGAACATATAATGGAGAACTAAACTTGTGTGTGCGTATTACTAATATCATGACAGTGGTGCAGCAGACCTCACGTTGGCTCATCCCTGAAGCGAAAGAGATTTTCATGACAGTCTTTTTGTGAAGATCTCTGGCTACACAGCTACGGGGCATTTTGAGCAGTGAAAACGGAAAGTTCGCTTAAAATTGAGTGCAGAAGAGCTGCCTTCCAGAGGTATTCTAGATGCAGCTAAAGCCAGAGAGTGGGCTTGGAATGAGCAAAAATCAGGTATTATGAATTATAACTGAAGATTGAGAATAACTGCAATTAATAGAAATACACCACCCTGGTTAAAATATTTCACAGAATTATTTGATTAAAAGTTGTATTTACCGATAAGATAAGGAACATAATAATAATAATGTATATTTGTATAGTGGCTTTCTAGACCAGGGTCACAAAGCGCTTTGACAGTCACGTATTCCCCCATTCACACATACTGATGGGAGTAGGCTGCAACACATGGCGCCAACTCTGCCATCAGGAGCAATCAGGGTAAAGTGTCTTGCTCAGGGACACAACGCCACAAACTCATCTGGAGCTGGGATTGAACCTGAAACCTCTCAGACTGCAGGCAACCACTCTACCATCTGAGCGATGACGACCATAACATAGATTATGAATGTCTACAATATAAGACTCAAACTGATGAAATGTACTTGTTTGAAGGAGGACAAACACAGATGTAATTCAGATAAATTGAATGAGAAGATAATATCAAGATGCAAACTTCCTCTCAGGTATTAATTTTGTTCAGCCTCGGACTTGCTTTAAATCTTTAGGTCTGTGTGTCACATTGGAGTTCCACAGGCTACTTAAACTACTCTGGAATGGGTCTTGGAAAATCTTTTTTTCTTCTTCTTGTTTTTCATTTATTTTTTAACATACGTTTTACTGACAAGAAGATAGTCATAACATCATACAAACTTTTTCATTTTTTTTCCATTTGCTTTTGCTTAACCGAATGGAAATTCTTGCTGTCCATCGAGGAAATAATAGCTTTGTTATTGCATTTGAAAGAGAGCAGAATTTCACCCAGTTGTTGAGGATGTATTGAGGGAAAATTGGTTAAAGGTTTTTTGAAACAATGTTTCTAATTTGAAAATATCTGAAAAGATTGTTTGAAGGGAGCACAGTTTTGCTATTAAGTCATTATAGGATATTCACTTATTCTTGTGGTTAACAACAAGTAGTTAGCCGGATGTTCGGTTACTTGACATCACCTAGTCCTCAAGAAAACACGCGCTGCGCTTCCATGTTGCTTTCTTCGCAGACATATCGTCACTGGAACCCGAAGCCGTCAAAGTGACACGTTTGTATACACAATGACACACTGCTCGACTGCCTACGCTCGTGCCTTGACTGCGGTGTGGCGGTTAGTCTAATTTATGAGGTGCCGTTAATTTGGCCTAAACGCTTGTTGGCTACACTTCCCTCCTCCCCTCTTCATCTCCGCTGCACTCCTTCTCCTCCCCGCTATCATTCGTCACTCGGCGAAGTAAATCAAAGAGGTGGTATTGCACAGCAGGCAATACACAGACTGGACACCTTGACTAATATACCACTGTCCTCCTTCCTCTCCTGCTCTCTGGCAGTCCCTTCCTCTCTCAATCTCTCCTGCTGGACATCTAAATCAAATCTGGCCTCTCGTCCTTCTCCGGACAGCCATGTGCAATAACTTTGATTTAATAATCGATGTCTACATGTGTGACACACACGATTGTATCTTCAAGTCATTGTCTTAGTGCGACTAGTTAGTCGTTCGGCGGATCTTTCCCACTCCTGTCTCTCCCCGTGGTTCTCATCAACCCACCCACTGACTACACACTTCTGCCCTCCACCTTTTTTTTAACTGTCTTTCCTCACTCCTTTGCCTTGCCTCCTCCCCCAGCCTCCTGTTCTCATGTTTGGTGTAAATTTAGAACAGAAGGCATGGGGAATGCTTTGTGTGTGTGTGTGTCTGATAGTGTGTGTTTCCACTACATGAAAGCTTCTCCCAGTCCCCGTACGGAACTCTGATGGGGCTGATTAAAAACCTAAAGCCTTAGTTTTTCATCCACATTTTCACATGCAATCAGCTGCACATAAACTCAAACGTGCGCTAACACACACCCCGGTGTACCTACCCTCCATCATTATCCTCCTCTCTTTATAATGTCTCCTTCTCATCCCGTCTCTTCTGTCATCGACTCCATCTCTATTGGTGCTCCCCTTCAAACAAGAATTGACTGGTTTGGAGGAGATATTTCCCGGTTAGCGTGGAAGCAAAGTGTAACAACATCAGGGTTCAGAGACTCCCTCATCACTTTACACCACAGCATTCTGTCTAATTCGGCGCACACGCATGCTCAGCGCCACCTTCAACCCTAGCTCATCCTGATGGCTCCTCGTCCTGCTTCTGTTTCCTATACGCTGATCACACTTCTGCTTAATTTTTGCCTTCACC